>NW_028320964.1:0-150401 GCF_062004578.1 Staurois parvus
GGAACATTCCCAGTTAACCGAGGTTTAACTGGAAGGTGGTGGTGCTGCACTGCGGACGGTATGGTTGTCTCCGAGCTGGTTGGTTGCGGCTGGAGGCCTAGTGGAATATGGTTGTCCGCAGGTGCATTTCGGATCGTTTTGGGGGCCTTCAAAGGCCAACGACAACTCTTTATGTTTTCTGTTATAAGGAATGGTTGATGTGTTTAAACTTGATTGGTTAATAAAAGGCCGTGTTGGCCATTGTACTCCACAATTGGTGTTGTGTTTTCTGTAAGTATAGTAAGTAAAGGGGATTGGTATGGAAGGGTAACGGTGGTGTAGTGGGGTCTGGATGAACCTATCTCGGGTGCACTAGTCATGTGCTGAATCCTGACAGCAGCGGATGTCTTTCTGAACCTACAATTGTACCTAATAGTAAGGAAACCGTTATATTCTCTGGCATTGGCACATAATATGCTCTTCAGTTTTCTTTTTTATATTTCTTACTCTTCCAGAGGCTCCAACATTCATTTTGAACAACATCCAGGGCCCAAAGACATGGTTCAGCGGAGAGAAGGTCGCTCTATACTGCACTGCCTCATACTATACGGAAGGCCCTCAAGTCCTTTGGATGGTGAAAGCAGCCGGTGTAACTATTTGTGAAATAGGCGAGGAAGGAGCAGACGTGAAAAGGGGCTCTCGGTCCTCTCATCGGTCCTCTCATCGGTCCTCTCATCGGTCCTCTCATCGGTCCTCTCATCGGTCCTCTGGCTATGAGGCTCACAGAGAAAGAACTGAAGTATCTGATAAAGAGGGTCTTCAGGATGTCACCTCCTCTCTAACGTTCACACCTTCCATCTCTGAACACCAAAACATATCCATCTCCTGTAGGATTCTCTGCGATGGAAACGTAAAGGAAAAGACTTTCCAACGCCGATGTCTTTACGGTGAGATTTCACTTTTCAAATTATTTTTTGTGTATTTACTTAACCACTTCCAGTCCAGACACTTCCCCCCCCCCTTCCGGTCCGGAAACTGTCCCCCCCCCCTTCCAGTCCGGACGCTTTCACCCCCTTCCAGTCCGGACGCTTTCCCCCCCTTCCAGTCCGGACGCTGTCCCCCCCCTTCTAGTCCGGACGCTTTCCCCCCCTTCCAGTCCGGACACTTTCACCCCCTTCCAGTCCGGACACTTTCACCCCCTTCCAGTCCGGACACTTTCACCCCCTTCCAGTCCGGACGCTTTCCCCCCCTTCCAGTCCGGACACTTTCACCCCCTTCCAGTCCGGACACTTTCCCCCCCTTCCGGTCCGGACACTTTCCCCCCCTTCCGGTCCAGACACTTCCCCTCCCCTTCCGGTCCGGACACTTCCCCCCCCCCCTTCCAGTCCGGACGCTTTCACCCCCTTCCAGTCCGGACGCTGTCCCCCCCCCTTCCAGTCCGGACGCTTTCCCCCCCTCCCAGTCCGGACGCTTTCCCCCCCTTCCAGTCCGGACGCTTTCCCCCCCTTCCAGTCCGGACGCTTTCCCCCCCTTCCAGTCCGGACACTTCCCCCCCTTCCAGTCCGGACACTTTCACCCCTTCCAGTCCGGACACTTTCCCCCCCCCCTTCCAGTCCGGACACTTTCTCCCCCCTTCCAGTCCGGACACTTTCCCCCCTTCCAGTCCGGACACTTTCCCCCCTTCCAGTCCGGACACTTTCCCCCCCTTCCAGTCCGGACGCTTTCCCCCCCTTCCAGTCCGGACGCTTTCCCCCCCTTCCAGTCCGGACACTTTCCCCCCCTTCCAGTCCGGACACTTTCCCCCCCTTCCAGTCCGGACACTTTCCCCCCCTTCCAGTCCAGACACTTTCCCCCCCTTCCAGTCCAGACACTTTCCCCCCCTTCCAGTCCAGACACTTTCCCCCCCTTCCAGTCCAGACACTTTCCCCCCCTTCCAGTCCAGACACTTTCCCCCCCTTCCAGTCCAGACACTTCCCCCCCCCTTCCAGTCCGGACGCTTTCACCCCCTTCCAGTCCGGACGCTGTCCCCCCCCTTCCAGTCCGGACACTTTCCCCCCCTTCCAGTCCGGACGCTTTCCCCCCCCTTCCAGTCCGGATGCTTTCCCCCCCTTCCAGTCCGGACACTTCCCCCCCCTTCCAGTCCGGACACTTTCACCCCTTCCAGTCCGGACACTTTCCCCCCCCCTTCCAGTCCGGACACTTTCTCCCCCCTTCCAGTCCGGACACTTTCCCCCCCCCTTCCAGTCCGGACACTTTCACCCCCTTCCGGTCCGGACACTTTCCCCCCCTTCCGGTCCGGACACTTTCCCCCCCTTCCGGTCCAGACACTTCCCCTCCCCTTCCGGTCCGGACACTTCCCCCCCCCCTTCCAGTCCGGACGCTTTCACCCCCTTCCAGTCCGGACGCTGTCCCCCCCCCCTTCCAGTCCGGACGCTTTCCCCCCCTCCCAGTCCGGACGCTTTCCCCCCCCTTCCAGTCCGGACGCTTTCCCCCCCTTCCAGTCCGGACGCTTTCCCCCCCTTCCAGTCCGGACACTTCCCCCCCTTCCAGTCCGGACACTTTCCCCCCCTTCCAGTCCGGACACTTTCCCCCCCTTCCAGTCCAGACACTTTCCCCCCCTTCCAGTCCAGACACTTTCCCCCCCTTCCAGTCCAGACACTTTCCCCCCCTTCCAGTCCAGACACTTTCCCCCCCTTCCAGTCCAGACACTTTCCCCCCCTTCCAGTCCAGACACTTTCCCCCCCTTCCAGTCCAGACACTTCCCCTCCCCTTCCGGTCCGGACGCTTTCACCCCCTTCCAGTCCGGACGCTGTCCCCCCCCTTCCAGTCCGGACGCTTTCCCCCCCTTCCAGTCCGGACGCTCTCCCCCCCTTCCAGTCCGGACACTTCCCCCCCCTTCCAGTCCGGACACTTTCACCCCTTCCAGTCCGGACACTTTCCCCCCCCCTTCCAGTCCGGACACTTTCTCCCCCCTTCCAGTCCGGACACTTTCCCCCCTTCCAGTCCGGACACTTTCCCCCCCCCTTCCAGTCCGGACACTTTCCCCCCTTCCAGTCCGGACACTTTCCCCCCCTTCCAGTCCGGACACTTCCCCCCCCCCTTCCGGTCCGGACGCTTCCCCCCCTTCCAGTCCGGACGCTGTCCCCCCCCCCTTCCAGTCCGGACGCTTTCCCCCCCCTTCCAGTCCGGACGCTTTCCCCCCCTTCCAGTCCGGACACTTCCCCCCCTTCCAGTCCGGACACTTTCACCCCTTCCACTCCGGACACTTTCCCCCCCCCTTCCAGTCCGGACACTTTCCCCCCCCCTTCCAGTCCGGACACTTTCCCTCTCTTCCAGTCCGGACAATTCCCCCCCCTTCCAGTCCGGACACTTTCACCCCTTCCAGTCCGGACACTTTCTCCCCCCTTCCAGTCCGGACACTTTCCCCCCTTCCAGTCCGGACACTTTCCCCCCCCCTTCCAGTCCGGACACTTTCCCCCCTTCCAGTCCGGACACTTTCCCCCCCTTCCAGTCCGGACACTTCCCCCCCTTCCAGTCCGGACACTTTCCCCCCTTCCAGTCCGGACACTTTCCCCCCCCCCCCCTTCCAGTCCGGACACTTTCCCCCCCCCCCCTTCCAGTCCGGACACTTTCCCCCCCTTCCAGTCCGGACACTTTCCCCCCCTTCCAGTCCGGACACTTCCCCCCCTTCCAGTCCGGACACTTTCACCCCTTCCAGTCCGGACACTTTCCCCCCCCCTTCCAGTCCGGATGCTTTCCCCCCCTTCCAGTCCGGACACTTTTCCCCCCTTCCAGTCCGGACACTTTCACCCCCCCCTTCCAGTCTGGACACTTTCCCCCCCTTCCAGTCCGGACACTTTTCCCCCCTTCCAGTCCGGACACTTTCCCCCCCTTCCAGTCCGGACACTTTCACCCCCCCCTTCCAGTCCGGACACTTTCCCCCCCTTCCGGTCCGGACACTTTTCCCCCCTTCCGGTCCGGACACTTTTCCCCCCTTCCGGTCCGGACACTTTCACCCCCTTCCGGTCCGGACACTTTCACCCCCTTCCGGTCCGGACACTTTCACCCCCTTCCGGTCCGGACACTTTCACCCCTTCCAGTCCGGACACTTTCCCCCCCCCTTCCAGTCCGGACACTTTCCCCCCCCTTCCAGTCCGGACACTTTCCCTCTCTTCCAGTCCGGACACTTCCCCCCCTTCCAGTCCGGACACTTTCACCCCTTCCAGTCCGGACACTTTTCCCCCTTTCCAGTCCGGACACTTTTCCCCCCTCCAGTCCGGACACTTTCACCCCCCCTTCCAGTCCGGACACTTTCACCCCCTTCCAGTCCGGACACTTTCCCCCCCTTCCAGTCCGGACACTTTCCCCCCCTTCCAGTCCGGACACTTTCCCCGCTTCCAGTCCGGACACTTTCACCCCCTTCCAGTCCGGACACTTTCCCCCCCTTCCAGTCCGGACACTTTCCCCCCTTCCAGTCCGGACACTTTCCCCCCCTTCCAGTCCGGACACTTTCCCCCCCTTCCAGTCCGGACACTTTCCCCCCCTTCCAGTCCGGACACTTTCCCCGCTTCCAGTCCGGACACTTTCACCCCCTTCCAGTCCGGACACTTTCCCCCCCTTCCAGTCCGGACACTTTCCCCCCTTCCAGTCCGGACACTTTCCCCCCCTTCCAGTCCGGACACTTTCCCCCCCTTCCAGTCCGGACACTTTCCCCCCTTCCAGTCCGGACACTTTCCCCCCCTTCCAGTCTGGACACCTTCCCCCCCCTTCCAGTCCGGACACTTTCCCCCCCCTTCCAGTCTGGACACCTTCCCCCCCCCCTTCCAGTCCGGACACTTTTCCCCCCCTTCCAGTCCGGACACTTTCCCCCCCTTCCCCCCCAGGCCAATTTTCAGCTTTCAGCACTATCACACTTTGAATGACAATTGCACAGTCATGCAACACTGTACACAGGTGAATTTTTTACCATTTTTTTTGAGACAGATAAAGCTTTATTTTGGTGGTATTTATTCACCGCTGGGATTTAAAATTTTTTTGCTATATAAATGAAAAAGTCCAAAAATTTTGAAAAAAAGTGTTTTTCTTAAAAAGTTTTGCAAAAAATAATATTTCTCCATAAATCTTGGCCAAAATTTATTCACTTATCTCTTTAGTAAAAAAAAAAATAACCCAAATTAGTTTATAACCAAAAATTATAATTTTTAAACTTTTTTTTACATTTTTATATTATTATGTTTTTTTTTTTTTTACATACTGTCACCCTAGCAGTGCAGTGTTACCATGGTGACACTGTACTACTTGTGGGGGGCGATGAAGATTTTTTTTTTTTTTTAACACCCATATAGGATGTAAAAGCAATCATTTCTCTTTCTCTGGCTGCATTCCTGCAGCCATTGAGAAATACTGTGTGATCTGTGATTGGTCACAGCTTGTCACATGGTACAAGGCTGTTGTGAATGGCCCTGTACCATGTGACCTCTGTGATCATTCACAGATTTCACACGTAGTAAGCAATGATGTCACACTACATGATCGGGACCTCACACAGAGGTGCTGTACGATGATCGGTGTTCCACTGTGTCTGGAGGACACAGTGGGCACCGGATCGCGGTGCTCTGTGGTCCCAGGGAGTGCGCACAAGCAGGGGGCGGGGAGGCCATTTAGAAACGTCCACCCGCCCCTGCACTGCCACCGTCTGGCCGTTTATATACAACAGCCAGACGGGAGGTGGTTAAGAAGGGCTAAAAGTATTTGATTGTTTCTTTATCCAAAAGACATACCTTCTGAGACTCAGTCTGTATCAAGAATAAGGCAACCTGCTGACTGGACAAAATCAACAGGCAGTTTAACTCGCCAAGAAGGCATAGAAGTTAGATTCAATGTGGTTTTATTGCTCCTTGGCACACACAGTACAGAAGATCTTAACCTGGCTGCATGGTGAGGCTGGGAACGGAATACAGTATATTGCACTACCGTAGCCCAAAACCAAGAAAGGAAATAGAATATACCACCAAAATGGCAGGTAATAAACAGGCTGCTTGTGGCGGCACACTGTATTGTCATGTTTGAGTTCAAGCTTTGTGCGAAGGATGCAGGAACTTTACAAATGGAGGTTTCCATGGTGTAGATACGCCAACAATGCACAAGAAGAATGAATACAGTCAGGTCCATAAATATTGGGACGTGGACACAATTCTAACATTTTTGGCTCTATACACCACAATGGATTTGAAATGAAACAAACAAGATGTGCTTTACCTGCAGACTGTCAGCTTTAATTTGAGGGTATTTACATCCAAATCAGGTGAACGGTGTAGGAATTACAACAGTTTGCATATGTGCCTCCCACTTGTTAAGGGACCAAAAGTAATGGGACAGAATAATAATCATAAATCAAACTTTCACTTTTTAATACTTGGTTGCAAATCCTTTGCAGTCAATGACAGCCTGAAGTGTGGAACGCATAGACATCACCAGACGCTGGGTGTCATCCCTGGTGATGCTCTGCCAGGCCTTTACTGCAACTGTCTTCAGTTCCTGCTTGTTCTTGGGGCATTTTCCCTTCAGTTTTGTCTTCAGCAAGTGAAATGCTCCATCGGATTCAGGTCAGGTGATTGGCCATTGCAGAACATTCCACTTCTTTGGTTGCTTTTGCAGTCTGCTTTGGGTCATTGTCCATCTGCACTGTGAAGCGTCCAATGAGTTGTGAAGCATTTGGCTGAATATGAGCCGATAATATTCCCGAAACACTTCACAATTCATCCGGCTGCTTCTGTCAGCAGTCACATCATCAATAAATACAAGAGAAGCAGTTCCATTGGCAGCCATACATGCCCCCGCCATGACACTACCACCACCATGATCACTGATGAGGTGGTATGCTGAGGATCATGAGCAGTTCCTTCTCCATACTCTTCTCTTCCCATCACTCTGGTACAAGTTGATGTCGGTCTCATCTGTCCATAGGATGTTGTTCCAGAACTGTGAAGGCTTTTTTACATGTCGTTTGGCAAACTCTAATCTGGCCTTCCTGTGTTTGAGGCTCACCAATGGTTTCCATCTTGTGGTGAACCCTCTGTATTCACTCTGGTGAAGTCTTCTCTTGATTGGTGACTTTGACACACATACACCTACCTCCTGGAGAGTGTTCTTGATCCGGCCAACTGTTGTGAAGGGTGTTTTCTTCACCAGGGAAAGAATTCTTCGCTCATCCACCACAGTTGTTTTCCGTGGTCTTCCGGGTCTTTTGGTGTTGCTGAGCTCACCGGTGCGTTCCTTCTTTTTAAGAATGTTCCAAACAGTTGTTTTGGCCACGCCTCATGTTTTTGCTATCTCTCTGATGGGTTTGTTTTGTTTTTTCAGCCTAATGATGGCTTCACTGATAGTGACAGCTCTTTGCATCTCATCTTGAGAGTTGACAGCAACAGATTCCAAATGCAAATAGCACACTTGAAATGAACTCTGGACCTTTTATCTGCTCATTGTAATTGGGATAATGAGGGAATAACACACACCTGGCCATGGAACAGCTGAGAAGCCAATTGTCCCATTACTTTTGGTCCCTTAACAAGTGGGAGGCACATATGCAAACTGTTGTCATTCCTACACCGTTCACCTGATTTGTATGTAAATACCCTCAAATTAAAGCTGACAGTCTGCAGTTAAAGCACATCTTGTTCCTTTCATTTCAAATCCATTGTGGTGTATAGAGCCAAAAATGTTAGAATTGTGTCCATGTCCCAATATTTATGGACCTGACTGTACATCTATTGTTGTGCACAAACCAATGGAGACCTCTGTTTGGATACACCGATTTCTGGGGGTTTGTTCTAGTGACCATTTCTCACTTTATTCCAGCAAAACCCAGAGCACCCGGTCCTATAAAACTGTCTGTGACTGACTGTGGAGAGGTGTTGTGCTCACTAGATATTGAGAGATTTTATCCCAGCGATATCCAGATGAAATGGAATGACAAGAAGACTTCACAACCAAACAGAACATCTCAGAACGCTGATGGCACCTATAGTGTCCATAGTGAATATAAATGTCCTGGGAGCTTCTTCCATCATCCAGGATCTGCTGTGAGGGTGTCCTGGAAACACGGCTGCATGGAGGACTGGGAGAGCAGAGAGACGTCTGTGCGTGATGCAGGTAAATGATCGCATCCAGAAGTTACCGAATAAACTTGTTGGTTTTTATTGCGTGAATCGCAATGCGACTATTTGACCGTTTTACAATAAAGGAATCTGCCGAAACAAAATCAGAATACAATGTAACAAATATTTTTAGTGCAATGAAGTAACAATTATTTTAGTGCAATGAAGTAACAATTATTTTAGTGTATATAATCATTGATTAGAGAAGCCTCTCATTCTGCTCACCCCAGAGGAACCCGTTCAGAGAACTATCGGGTGTCAGGGAATCCCTGCTACAATGAATTCATCTGAGGTCAGTGCGAAGGATTATTATTATTATTATACAGGACGTATATAACGCCGACAGTTTGCTCAGCGCTGTACATGATAATGGGAGACAGTACAGCACCAATACAAGAGGGATTAGAGGGCCTGATCCTGGGAGCTTACAATCTAGGAGGGAGGGGATGGTGGTACAGGAGGAGATAGCTGTGGGGGATGGAGTGGTGGGGGGAGTGGGGGATTTCAGTAGTTAGCCAGGGTCGGGGTAGGCTTCCCTGAAGAGATGAGTTTTCAGAGTGCGCCTAAAAGTGAGCAGGGTAGGCGATAGCCTGATAGCTTGAGGTAGGGAGTTCCAGAGGATTGGGGAAGCCCAGGAGAAATCCTGGAGACGAGCATGGGAGGAGGAGAAAAGGGAGCTAGAGAGTAGAAGGTCTTGCGAGGAGTGGAGAGGACAGTTTGGGTGGTATTTAGAGACAAGATTGGTGATGTAGTTTGGGGCTGTATTATGAATGGCTTTGTACGTCAGTGTTAGTGTTTTGAATTTTATCTGTTGGGCAATTGGAAGCCAGTGGAGGGATTGGCAGAGGGATGGAGGACACTGAATGGAGGCCAGTGAAGGGATTGGCAGAGGGGGGTGCAGGACACTGAATGGAGGCCAGTG
The DNA here is from genome assembly GCF_062004578.1 of Staurois parvus. NCBI lineage: Eukaryota > Metazoa > Chordata > Amphibia > Anura > Ranidae > Staurois > Staurois parvus. The sequence continues at coordinate 9,058 of NW_028320964.1, forward strand.
GAGGGATTAGCAGAGAGGGGTGGAGGACACTGAGTGGAGGCCAGTGGAGGGATTGGCAGAGAGGGGTGAAGGACACTTGGAGGCCAGTGGAGGGATTGGCAGAGAGGGGTGGAGGACACTGAATGGAGGCCAGTGGAGGGATTAGCAGAGAGGAGTGGAGGACACTGAGTGGATGCCAGTGGAGGGTTTGGCAGAGAGGGGTGGAGGACACTGAGTTTAGGCCAGTGGAGGGATTGGCAGAGGGGGGTGGAGGACACTGAATGGAAGCCAGTGGATGGATTGGCAGAGAGGGGTGGAGGACACTGAGTGGAGGCCAGTGGAGGGATTGGCAGATGGGGGTGGAGGACACTGAGTGGAGGCCAGTGGAGGGATTGGCAGATGGGGGTGGAGGACACTGAGTGGAGGCCAGTGGAGGGATTGGCAGATGGGGGTGGAAGACACTGAGTGGAGGCCAGTGGAGGGATTGGCAGAGAGGGGTGGAGGACACTGAGTGGAGGCCAGTGGAGGGATTGGCAGAGAGGGGTGGAGGACACTGAGTGGAGGTCAGTGGAGGGATTGGCAGAGAGGGGTGGCGGATACAGAACGGTTAGTAAGGTGGATGAGTCTGGCAGCAGCATTCATGATAGACTGATGAGGGGATAGCCTGCGATGAGGGAGGCCGGTGAGGAGGGAGTTACAATAGTCCAGGCGTGATATAATGAGGGAGGGAATAAGTTGCTCAGTGGTTAGGAACGGTCGAATCTTGGCGATGTTGCGAAGGTGAAGTCTACAGGATGTTCTTTTCTTTGGTAGTCAATGGAAAGAATGACTGCCTTGCCCCCACCTCCCCACCTCCCCGTTTCTTTGGTCAGACAGCTGAACAGATTATTGCTGCCATGACACTTTCTGTGCGAAGTATCTTTGGACCTGGAACTCTGCAGGCTCTATCAGATGGGAGGTCAATGAACCCACTGCTTGATGAACCCCCAGCAACCTCTGAAAGAAGTCAACAGTTTCATAGAACCCGGAAATGAAGCCCAATCAGGGTGAAATGCGTCAGTGGGTGTGGCTATGATGCAAGGACTGTAGATGAAGCCTGTGTGTTTACCAGCGGATGGCGTTGATTCATGTGGAGTGCGGCCCGAGCTTACCGAGGAATAGAGAGTCTGCCTAAAATGACGTTGGGTAAGACAGAGAAGCACATTTTGTTTTTTTTCTGTCACGGTCTGGGTCAGGTTCAGGTTCAGAGACCAGTTGCTATAGCAGTGTAAGGTTTACCTGAAACCAGCAGGATAGGTACACCAGCGGGTCACCCTGGGAATGACGCAGGCTCACCTGAGGTGTGGGGTCTAAGCACCAACCATTCTTCACCAGACCTCCTAATGGTGGAGATGGATTTGGCTGCGTGTTGTTACCAGGTCACAGATCTCAGGATCACCCCACCAGGGAATGAGCAATCTGGAAACCAGTAGCAGATCGAACAGGTTAAGGATCAAGCAGAAGCGGAGTCAGTCAACAAGCCAAGGGTCAGTCAACAAGCCAAGGGTCAGTCACAAGCGTTAGTAGATGAGGCAGAATCGTAGTCCAGGAACAAGCCAAGGGTCAGTCAACAAGCGTTAGTAGATGAGGCAGAATCGTAGTCCAGGAACAAGCCAAGGGTCAGTCAACAAGCCAAGGGTCGGTCACAAGCGTTAGTAGATGAGGCAGAATCATAGCCCAGGAACAAGCCAAGGGTCGGTCACAAGCGTTAGTAGATGAGACAGAATCGTAGTCCAGGAACAAGCCAAGGGTCAGTCACAAGCAGTAGTAGATGAGACAGAATCGTAGTCCAGGAACAAGCCAAGGGTCAGTCACAAGCGGTAGTAGATGAGGCAGAATCATAGTCCAGGAACAAGCCAAAGGTCGGTAGTGAAGGTGTAGACGGCAGCAGGAGAGACAAGCAGGATATTGGCTGGGAAGGCACAATAATCTGGCAAAGAGGAAATGTAGAGACATGGCTTTTATCAGGAAGGTCATGGGAGGAGCAAGGGGTTCAAGGTTCAAGACACACAGGGCCAAGGTAGGATCATCCAAAGAATTGTCAAGGGAGCTGTCCAGCATTCCAGGTGGCTCAGCAAGAAGAAACATTACCTCTCACCGCAGAAGGCCCAGGTTCAAACCCAGGCTCTGACACTAACAGAATAAAAAGAACCGACACTATCAAAGTTGTCCACAGCAATCAGATTCCAGATTTAATAAAGTAGTCATTTTAAATGAATGTATCCTGCCTTATCTCCAGTGCATCCCCAGTTTACCATGAAGGGCCCACCAGTGCCCTTACTTTGTCCTCCCCGTACATCTGTAAAAGTACCATTGGACAATTCTATACTGCAGTCAATGCTGGTACCCTCCCCCTTCCTCTTCCCCCCCCCCCCCCTTTTAGGCTGGCCATACATTATACAATTTTCTGTCCAATTTCTTTTAGATTTACCTTCAACTATGTAGTGCAAGAACTTGCCTCATTGGATACAATTGAAAGTGTTGTTAGGTTTGACCTCCTATTATATGGTTTTTGGTCAATCTAAACCAAAAAACTCAATAAAATTGTATAATGTATGGGCAGCCTTAAGCCCTCTGCTGTATTCCTTTGGCTTTGTCTTTCTTTTATGCCCCCTTTGTACATTTGTAGGATGTATAGATGTTGATGTGAACCCCGATCTCCTCACTCCACCACACATTGGAAAGCAGAACATAGCAATGCTCTATGTACATCATCTGCAATGTCTATCTATCATTAATGTCATCTTGTCTCCCTGTTCACAACACCATGAAAATGACTTAACTGTTTTCTTTTTTTTTATTGACATAAAACCCAATAAATATTTCTTTAAAAAAAAAAAAATGCTGGTCGGTATTTTGCTCTTCCGGGAGCCAGCAAGTAATGCCGTCCTGCACGCATCAGACTACAAGGCCATGTAGATGCAGAGCGAGGAAGGCGGCCATTTACATTGTGGTAATGAGCTGCAGCATGAAAAGTAATAAAGTGTAAAACAAGTCCTTAGGTTCCTTTACATCAACCAGTGACACCATCAGCAGCTAATAGACAAACAATCTCCCCAAATGAATATTAAAACTGGCCTTGTATACAGTATATACCTTAGTGCTACAACCCAAAATGTGCAAATAAGTACAAATGTCTGTAGAAATGCCTGAATGGCGTGTCTGGAGGTTTAATTCCACAGTTTATAGGAAAACCACAAATTCATCAGGTGTGTAGAATATTTGGTATAATGAGTCTATGGTGTTCAAACTTCTTGCTGGTGATTGTAACTCAATATACTGCATATCCTTCTGCATACATTACACAGACATATAGTTAGTGGATAAAAAATATATATATTAAAAATGATAGAACCGATCCTATTATCCTCGGCAGAATCAGTGGAGGCAGCTGACTGGATAGTGTCAACTCTCTCACAATGTAAACCTATCCAGGTAGCCATCTATATCTATGACACCATCTCTGCTGTCTTCCCAAAGTGAGTCAAAGTGCTGAGAAATGAGATAACGTTGAAAATGTAATTCTTAACACTGTGTATAAGTCCGGCATTTATCCCAGCGCTCCTTCAGCGTTACCTAGAATGATACCACCTCCCCCTCACTCCCCCTCTCTGTTGGGGTCCCTCAAGGCTCCGTCCTCGGGCCCCTTCTCTTCTCCATCTACACCTCCTCCCTTGGCCAACTCATACACTCTCACGGCTTCAACTACCACCTCTATGCCGACGACACACAAATCTATCTCTCAACCCCCCACCTCACCCCCTCGGTCTCCGCCCGAATCACACACCTACTGAGCGACATATCAGACTGGATGTCACTCCACTTCCTTAAACTGAACCTCTCCAAAACCGAGCTCCTAGTTTTCCCCCCAGACCGCCCCCCCCCCACCCTCTCCATCACGACCAACAACGCCACCATCAGTCCCACCCCGCAAGCCAAAGTCCTAGGTGTCACCCTGGACTCAAACCTGTCCTTCCAACCCCATGTCCAATCGTTGGCAAACACATGCAGGCTCCACCTCCGCAACATCTCCAAAATACGTTCGTTCCTCACCCCAGACACCACTAAACAACTTGTTCACTCCCTTATTATCTCACGTCTGGACTACTGCAACTCCCTCCTCACCGGCCTCCCTCATCGCAGACTATCCCCGCTTCAGTCTATCCTGAACTCAGCGGCCAGACTCATCCACCTCACCAACCGCTCCGCTTCTGCCACCCCCCTCTGTCATTCCCTCCACTGGCCTCCACTCAGTGTCCTCCACCCCCCTCTGTCATTCCCTCCACTGGCCTCTATTCAGTGTCCTCCACCCCCCTCTGTCATTCCCTCAACTGGCTCCACCCCCCTCTGTCATTCCCTCTACTGGCCTCCACTTTTGCCACCCCCCTCTGTCATTCCCTCCACTGGCCTCCACTCAGTGTCCTCCACCCCCCTCTGTCATTCCCTCCACTGGCCTCCACTTAGTGTCCTCCACCCCTCTCTGCCAATCCCTCCACTGGTCTCCACTCAGTGTCGTCCACCCCCCTCTGTCATTCCCTCCACTGGCCTCCACTCAATGTCCTCCACCTCCCTCTGCCAATCCCTCCACTGGCCTCCGCTCAGTGTCCTCCACCCCCCTCTGTCATTCCCTCCACTGGCCTCCACTCAGTGTCCTCCACCCCCCTCTGCCAATCCCTCCACTGGCCTCCATTCAGTGTCCTCCACCCCTCTCTGCCAATCCCTCCACTGGCCCCCATTCAGTGTCCTCCACCCCTCTCTGCCAATCCCTCCACTGGCCTCCACTCAGTGTCCTCCACCCCCCTCTGCCAATCCCTCCACTGGCCTCCACTCAGTGTCCTCCACCCCCTCTGTCATTCCCTCCAGTGGCTTCCGATTGCCCAACGCATAAAATTCAAACTACTAACATTGACATACAAAGCCATTCATAACTCCGCCCCAAACTACATTACCGATATCCATCTACCACCCAAAACGCACTCTCCGCTCCTCACAAGACCTCCTTCTCTCTAGTTCCCTGGTCTCCTCCTCCCATGCCTGCCTCCAGGACTTCTCCAGGGTGTCACCCATCCTCTGGAACTCCCTGCCCCAACCCATCAGATTATCACCTACTCTCCTCTCCTTTAGGTGCACTCTGAAAACCCATCTCTTCAGGGAAGCCTACCCCACCCCCTGCTAACCTGCCGACCTCCTCCACTCTTCCTACCACTCCATCCCCCACAGCTATCTCCTCCTGTACCACCATCCCCTCCCTCCTAGATTGTAAGCTCCCAGGATCAGGGCCCTCGATCCCCTCATGTATCACATTGTATTGGTATTGTTCTGTCACATGTTCTGTCCCCCTTTGTAATGTACAGCGCTGAGCCAACTATTGGCGCTTTATAAATACTGTATAATAATAATAATAATAATAAATAATAATAAATAATAATAAATAATAAATAATAATAATAATTAATAATAATAATTAATAATAATAATAATAATAATAATAAAAATAATAATAATAATAATAATAATAATAATAAATAATAATAATTAATAAATAATAATAAATAATAATAATAATTAATAATAATAATTAATAATAATAATTAAAAATAATAATAATAATAATAATAAAAAATAATAATAATAATAATTAATAAATAATAATAAATAATAATAATAATAATAAACCATTTTTACGTAATTGCACCCCTTGGGTTATAGCGCTGTAGTGTATGCAGAGCAGTATTAGGGAGGCATGATGGCTCCCAGGACAGAGGATGGATCCTAGACAGTGGCACATACAGCACCAAGTCTGGGTTTGAGTACATTTATATGGCAGTTATTATAGGAGAAAAGGTAGGTGGATGAACAATTTCTCAGTTGAATCGGCACTAATCATTTTTTACAATATTACTTTATTTTTGTCGCTGACATTGATATGATTATCTTCTTCTGTATATCTCTGACATGTAGAGTTTCCCTGGAAGCCGGACATACAGGATATTGCAGTTCCCAATCTTCTGATTGGCAGAATGGCTACACTGAAGTGTAAGGTCTCCAATGTATTTCCTGATGCCCTGAGTGTGAAGTGGCTGAAGAAAGAGAAGGGTGGCCAGGACTTCTTCCCTGTGATCAGCAGCCAAACATACAAAACCTCAGATCTCCGACTGGAGAAGCAGAAGGATAACACATTCATCTACACAAACTCTTTAATGTTTGAACCATCCATCGACAGAGAAGAGGGGGTGGAGTTTATCTGCTGGGTGGAACATCCCACTCTAGCGGAACCGGCGGAGAAGAGCACAGGACCTCTTACTATAAAAGGTGACCATCCATTGCCTCGTCCTCCATTACCTCGTCCTCCATTACCTCGTCCTCCATTACCTCGTCCTCCATTACCTCGTCCTGTATAGCAAAGCAGACTAGATTCCCGAATATGTTGTCATTCCTCTCTGGAAGAACACAGGTTTTGGGTCTCCATACTGCTAGTCAAATCCTTTAAACCAGAGGTGACTTCAGCATTTCCCACAAACCGTGGAGAACCTTTGAATGGGTATGAAGACTTTTGATTAGGACCCGATGGCGTATTACAAAACATTGCGCTTCACCTCTAATCTAAGTTGTTGTAAGTTAACCCCTCCCTCTCCTGAGGATTTACCCCCCTTACTGACCACGCCTCTTTTTGCTACTCGGCGCTGCACTAATTCAACTGATAATTGCGCGGTCATGCAACGCTGCACCCAAACGAAATTTACGTCCTTTTTTTCACACAAATAGAGCTTTCTTTTGGTGTAATTTGATCACCTGTGCGCTTTTTATTTTTCACGCTATAAACAAAAAAAGGCCAAAAATTTTGAAGAAAAACAATATTTTTTACTTTCAGCTATAAAAAATATATAGTAAACTCAAAGTTGGTTATAAATTTAGGCCAAAATGTATTCTGCTCCATGTTTTTGGTAAAAAAATCCCAATAAGTGTATATTGATTGCTTTGTGTGAAGTTATAGCGTCTACAAACTATGGGATAGATACTGCAATTTACACCATTTTTCTGCTATACAGCACTGCACTAGTTTAACGGACAATTGCGCGGTCATGCAATACGGTACATAAATGACATTTACATCCTTTTTTTCCCACAAATTGAGCTTTCTTTCGGTGGTATTTGATCGCCTGTGCGGTTTTTATTTTTTGCGCTATAAAAAAAAAAGGCTGACAATTTTGAGGAAAAAAAAACAATATTTTGGACTTTTTGCTATAAAACATGTCCAGTAAAAAAAAATGTAAAAATCAAATTTAGTCATAAATTTCTGTCAAAATGTATTCTGCGACATGTCTTTGCTAAAAAAAACCCAATATGTGTAAATTAATTGGTTTATGTGAAAGTTATAGTGTTTACAAATGGCGGGAAAGATGCTGGGATTTTTAATTTTTATTTATACTAATAATGGCGGCGATCAGAGACTTATAGCGGGACTGCGGTGGGCATTCTGACACTGTGGGGAGGGGAACTGACTTGGGGTCACTGACATCCCCAGTGACACCAATACAGTGATCAGTGCAGAAAACCACTGAAACTGTACTAATGTCACTGGGGAGGAAGGGGTTAACATTTTTAGAATTTGCTGTGTAAGGGGAGTGTTTTACTAGGGGGCGGGGGGGGGGTGTGCTGGACGGGCGGGGGGGGGGGGGGTGTGCTGGACGGGGGGGGGGGGGGGGGGGGAGCTGATTGAGGGAGAGAAACTCTGCAGCTTCTCACAAGCTGTCAGAGAGCTGACACAGAACAGGGCTGTGTGTAAACAATGCAGCCCTGCTCTGTGTCAGCGATCACCGGCAATCGCGGGAAAACGGCCGGTAAAAACCGGCCGTGACCCGTCGGCTGACACCCGCTGCTGACACCCGCGGGACAGGTAAAGTGGGCGCGCGCCTCGCGCGTGCCCCCTACCTGTTTTAAAGGCAGCCGTTTTAAAACGTGCTTTTGCCTACGAGTGCCGCCCTGCCACCGTTTATATGCGGTGGCTGGGCGGCAAGTGGTTAACAACTCACAATAAAAAGACTTACAGGATATCTATTGTCATGTTTCACATGACTGTCATATTCACTGTCATATGCCTTTAAGTGTTTCTATATTTTGTTTCTGCTCTTCCCTTTCCTTTGGTTTAGTTAATGCTTTATAGATAGCCCCTCCCCCTTTTCCCAGTAATGCATTGCAGCAAGCCTCATGTCATGGAGCAGGAAACATTATGATCTTTTGACCTATCGAATGTTCATTGTTGTAAGATTCTCTCAGTTTATGGAATAAACTTCACAAGATCTACAAGATGTCTTATTGATGGAGTCACTGACTGTGGTATCCAACTGAGGTTGAAGTGATCGCTATCTCATCACAACTGTAAGTTACAGAGATCACACTATCAATGCTGAGATTGGAGACACAGAACAGTCAACAGATCTGTGGAATGCTTCATAGGAGCCTGGCTAGTCAAAAGATCAGTGAAATGCTTCACAGGAGCCTGGCTAGTCAAAAGATCAGTGAAATGCTTCACAGGAGCCTGGCTAGTCAAAAGATCAGTGAAATGCTTCACAGGAGCCTGGCTAGTCAAAAGATCAGTGGAATGTTTCACAGGAGCCTGGCTAGTCAAAAGATCAGTGGAATGTTTCACAGGAGCCTGGCTAGTCAAAAGATCAGTGGAATGCTTCACAAGAGCCTGGCTAGTCAAAAGATCAGTGAAATGCTTCACAGGAGCCTGGCTAGTCTAAAGATCAGTGGAATGCTTCACAGGAGCCTGGCTAGTCAAAAGATCAGTGAAATGCTTCACAGGAGCCTGGCTAGTCAAAAGATCAGTGGAATGCTTCACAGGAGCCTGGCTAGTCAAAAGATCAGTGGAATGCTTCACAGGAGCCTGGCTAGTCAAAAGATCAGTGGAATGCTTCACAGGAGCCTGGCTAGTCAAAAGATCAGTGGAATGCTTCACAGGAGCCTGGCTAGTCAAAAGATCAATGGAATGCTTCACAGGAGCCTGGCTAGTCAAAAGATCAGTGGAATGCTTCACAGGAGCCTGGCTAGTCAAAAGATCAGTGAAATGCTTCACAGGAGCCTGGCTAGTCAAAAGATCAGTGGAATGCTTCACAGGAGCCTGGCTAGTCAAAAGATCAGTGGAATGCTTCACAGGAGCCTGGCTAGTCAAAAGATCAGTGGAATGCTTCACAGGAGCCTGGCTAGTCAAAAGATCAGTGAAATGCTTCATAGGAGCCTGGCTAGTCTAAAGATCAGTGAAATGTCTTCATAGAATCCTTGCTAGCTAGAATACTCAGTGAGATGTTACATGGATACTGGATATAACAGCTATAGAGAGTGCAGCCACCTCTACACAAGTCTGTACATGTCCCCAAGTATATCCCAGCATAACACTCAGCAGTGTCAGGACAAATTATTGATGTGAATGTTTTACAACTGCAAGTTTATTCACTGCATCTGTCTGCATTACCACATGGCTTGTCTGTGAACTTATAAGAAAGAAAAAGAAAAGCTTCTGCAATCATTGCCTAAGAAACCTGAATTCAGCCACAGAAAAAGTGATACATTTCTCTGTAAACGTTCTATCAACCCCTCTCCTTGCTAACATGATGTTTCAGGAAAGTGATATACAGTCTGGGGAAACTAATACACAACCACAATCAGAGCTTCATCCAGAGCAGGACTTAGATAAAAGAGAAAAACGCTTAAGAAATCCAACCTGGAAAGTGCAAGAAAATCTTCATGCTGACAAGGAAGAATTGCTGTCGAATATTAATGACTTCTGGTCTAATACTGTTAAATGCCTGTCTGCCCTCCCCCAACAATCTCATGAGCCAATACAACTAGGGGGCGCTATCCAGCAATTGAATGTTGCTTCTGAGAATGATCCAAGACTGTGTGTTAAATATATTGCTCTGTTAAAGCCGTACAACACTCAAAGGTCATTGGAAGATTAATGAGGAGCTCAATCGTGAAAGAAACAATTTAGTGGTGTGAACAAAGACAAAGGCAGAAGTGAGAATAACATCTCCATGAATCCAGATCTTATCGCTCAGCATCTACTAGACGCTCCTCAAGCGCTCCAGCGCCTCAGGATATGCACAGCCAAAAGGGAAGCCAAGGGTACCAGGACAGCGAATACCAAAGGAAATGCTTCAGGGGTGCAGCCCTCCTCAGATGGGGAAATCAGCCACTGGATAAAGAAAAAACAGGTGGCGCACACACCTAGTGTATTATCCAAGGTTTATTGTAAGGAGTGAAAGAACAATAAAAACATACTCACAGATGAAGCATGTATCTAAAAAGCATAGAAAAATGACAATGGCCACAATGGCAGGCAAGGTGTTCTCACTGTCAGTGCGGTCAAATGGCTGACGCGTTTCGGGGACGAATCCCTTTCCTCAGAGCTGATGACCAGCCTCTGATGCAGATGTGTAATGAATGGAAAGTAGGAGCCTTGCTGTTGATGCCTCATCAGCTCTGAGGAAAAGGATTCATCCCCGAAACGCGTCAGACATTTGACCGCACTGACAGTGAGAACACCTTGCCTGCCATTGTGGCCATTGTCATTTTTCTATGCTTTTTAGATACATGCTTCGTCTGTGAGTATGTTTTTATTATTCTTTCACTCCTACAATAAACCTTGGATAATGCACTAGGTGTGTGCGCCGCCTGTTTTCTCTCTAACAACTAATAAAAGCCTGTGCTGATGCTGAAACTTCTAAAATTCAGGCAGCTTTCGCCTAAAAGAAAGCAGAAATGGAGGCTTAGGCCGCACATAAGAAAGCAGAAATAGAGGCTCAGCACGCATATATGAAAGCAGAAATGGAGGCTCAGGCCGCAGAAATGGAGGCACAGGCCGCACATAAGAAAGTAGAAGGAGGCTCAGGCTGCACAAATGGAGGTTCAGGCCGCATATAAAACAGAAATGGAGGCTCAGGCCACACATCAGAAAGCAGAGAAAGAAGCTGAAGCCACACGGCAAAGGGCAGAAATTGAAGTTTTGGAAAAACGATGTGAGCATGCCACAGCCATGGCAAGGTTAAGGGTCTTAGAACAAGCCGCTAGTGACAACGAAAGAGACAACAGTTCCAGACACTCAGTTGTATCTTATGTCTCAGATTCTTCACACATCTCTCCAGAAAGCCAACTCCCTGTCACAGCAGCCAAACTACTCCATCAAAGTCTCTTCTCTGCACCTACTGTACCTCAGGATGATTTGCCCTTATATCCTCCAATACATCAGACTGAAACATCTCAGCTAGCCGCAGACACTGGTGTGTATTTAACAGACCGTCCATCTTTGGCACCAACAGAGTACCTCCTAGCAAACGCACCACTCTACAAACCAACATGCCAATGGACTCTAAGCCAGTTCCGGCATTGAATGCCTTAGCAGCAACATATGTTCCCAAGTCACTCCACGAAAGTCCACCAACCGTCACAACCAACTCTGTTCCACCTGCAGTCATGCAAAGTCTGAAAACACGGACATGTCACAGTTTGCTAAATACATGCTCCACAGAGAGTTTGTTAAGACAGGCCTCACCAAGTTTGATGACAAGCCTGAAAATTACAGAGGCTGGAAATCCAACTTTAAGGCCACAATGAGTGACCTAGACATCAATGCCACAGAGGAATTAGATCTACTCATCAGATGACTAGGTCCCCAGTCTACTGAACGCATCAAGAGGCTCAAAGCAGTTCATATTGACAACCCTGCTGCAGGCCTTAATGCTGCTTGGGGCAGACTTGAACATACCTTTGGCAGCCCAGAGGCCATTGAAGATGCTTTATTCAAAAGGTTGCAAAGCTTCCCAAGGATTTCTGCTAGCGGCAATCTAAAGTTTCAAGAAATCAGCAATGTTCTATTAGAGCTTCAACCCGTTAAGGCTGACATCAACTTACCTGGTCTCAGTTACCTTGACACCTCTCATGGCATCAAATCTATTGTTCTCAACCATACCATATGGAATACAAGAAAGATGGGCAGCGCTTGGATCAAAGTATAAGGAAGAACATAGAGTCGCCTTTCCTCCTTTTTCTTACTTCTGTGAGTTCATCAAAAGAATTGCAGACACTGAGAATGACCCAAGTTTCCCATATGGGGGCTGTAACCTTCTTAGTACACTCTGTCCAAGACCTACGAAAACACGTATGTCACCCAGAGACCGTAGAGGTCCAGCGTTAGTGAAAAGGACTAATGTTCTACCTGCACCTGCTACAGTCCTTCAAAAGACTGATCAAAACACGAGAATTGAGGACCCAAATCGCCAATGTCCAATACATAACAAACCGCATCCACTTAAGAAATGTATCGGCTTCAGAAAGAAAACCCTCCAAGAACGTAAGGAACTTTTGAAGAAATTTGGGGTTTGCTACAAATGCTGTGCCTCCACGGAACACTTTGCAAAGGACTGTAAAGCGATCATCAAATGTATAGAGTGTGTATGACAGTGATGACCATGTGCAAGATCTTCATCAATATTCGCACAACTCTACTATGCTCACAATCTTCCTGAGGCAAGGCAAGGCGGCGAGCGCCCAGATCAAGCAGCACCTACCACCCCAGTGTTCTCTACATGTACAGAGGTCTGTGGTGAAGGATTCTGTGACAAATCCTGTGCAAAGATATGCTTGGTCCGTGTATACCCCAAAGGTCAACCTGAAAAGGCCATAAGACTGTATAGTATTCTGGATGATCAGAGTAACAGATCTCTTGCAAGAACACAGAACATAACTGGAGATGCTCTGCCTTATACTCTAAGCACTTGTTCCGGCACTACAGAAGTCTTAGATAGGAGAGCCAGTGGTCTTGCAGTTGCTCCTCTAAATGACAATGTGGAAATATCTTTGCCCACTATCACTGAGTGCAACCAGATTCCAAACACCAAAGAAGAGATCCCTACTCCTGAAGCTGCTTTTTACCATTCTCACTTAAAGCACATAGCCAACCGAATACCAGCCCTCGATGAAAGTGCCGATATCCGGCTGTTAGTTGGTCGAGACATCCTAAGGGTGCACAAAGTTCATCATCAAATCAACGGTCCACACAATGCACCATATGCTCAGCCTCTGGATCTAGGATGGGTCATCATAGGCAATGTCTGCCTAGACAAGGACAGGAGGTCTCTTCTTTTAAAACACATTTCCTATCAAATGGACGAACAACTTGTTCTGCACAACGACCACATAAATATATTGTGAAAGAAAGACTGTTCGAAAAAGGTGCACAACAGCCTATCATACAAGACAATAAGAAAGGTCTCAATCTCTGGGATGACAACATCGGCAACACAGTGTTTGAGGTAACCACTAAAGACAATGAGTTGGCAGCTACCATAGAAGACTAAGAATTCTTGAAAACCATGAGTAAAGAGTTCTACCAAGATGATTCCAACAGCTGGGTAGCACCTCTACCATTTCGTACCCAAAGAAAGAGACTACCAAACAACAGGTACATGCAGAATATCGGTTTGTTTCTTTAAATTGCAGTTTGAACCAGAAGCCTGAGATGAAAAAGCACTTTGTGGACTTTATGCAGAAGGTGTTTGAGAGAAATCATGCTGAGCCTGCACCTCCTCTTACGGAAGGAGAAGAATGTTGGTATCTACCATGCTTTGGCGTCTACCATCCTCGCAAGCCTGATCAGATTAGGGTGATCTTTGACTCAAGTGCTCATCATGAAGGTGTCTCCCTCAATGACAATCTTCTCACTGGGCCTAATCTGAACAACAATCTCATAGGAGTTTTACTTCGCTTCAGACAAGAGCCAATTGCTGTTATGGCTGACATTCAGCAGATGTTCCACTGTTTCATCGTCTGTGAAGACTACAGAAACTTCCTCAGGTTCCGATGGTACCGCAATAATGATGTCAACGATGAAGTCATAGACTATCGAATGAAGGTACATGTTTTCGGTAACAGTTCTTTTCCTGCAGTAGCAGGACTGAGGAAAACAGCTCAAGAGGGAGAGAAAGAATTTGGATCTGATGCAAGACAGTTCGTCGAAAGGAATTTCTATGTAGACGACGGACTCAAATCTATGCCCAATGAAGAAGAAGCTATTGACCTTCTTACTAGAACCCAGAACATGCTTGCCACTGCAAACCTCAGACTTCACAAAATCATCTCTAACAGCGACAAGGTCATGATAGCCTTTCCTTCTGATGACCATGCTGCCAGTGTAAAGAAATTCCAACTCAGATCTGACCTTTCTGTTACACAACACAGTCTTGTTGGATTGCTTTGGAATGGTAAACAAGACACATTCACATTTCAAGCAGCAGTCTGTGATAAGCCCTTCACAAAGTGAGGAGTATTGTCTACAGTGAACAGCATTTACGATCCCTTAGGTTTCATTACACTTCTCATCATTCAGGGTAAGATACTGCTGAGAGAATTTACTTCTGAAAGTTCAGACTGGGATACCCCCTTACCCAAGGAGAAACAACAAAGGTGGGAATCCTGGGAACAGTCTCTAAAAGCATTAGAACAGCTCCAGATACCACGCTCTTACACCCAAGCATCCTTAAAGATGGGCACCAGAAGAGAGATTCATGTCTTCTCTACCCCTGAAGAATGGCACTATGTTCCCACAAGCCTCAACCCTGCTGACTGTGGCGGTCTTGAAGTACCTACTACTGCAACTATAAGTTACAGAGATCACACTATCAATGCTTAGATTGGAGAGACAGAACATGTATCCTAATTATAGGAAGGATCCAGGTGGAATGTATTAGTACTTTGACATTTCATTGTCTGGTAGGAAAAGGACTGTAAGGGAAATGGCTGATTCAAAAGTATTTAAAGTTAATGCTTATTGAAGATCTAAGCATAGATACTATCCTTTTCAATTAGCATAGCTATCAAAAGATTTATAGTACTGTTTAATTAATACTTGCTGAAAACATAACATAGCTAATGAGGAAAGAAGGATCAGTATGAAAAGAGTGACCCTGTGATCTTTAATGTTACATACACTCGCCTGCCAATTTACTAGGTACACCTATCTAGTGCCACACCATGACACCACCACCAGCCTGAACCATTGATACAAGGCAGGATGGATCCCCCACACCATGACACCACCACCAGCCTGAACCATTGATACAAGGCTGGATGGATCCCCCACACCATGACACCACCACCAGCCTGAACCATTGATACAAGGCAGGATGGATCCCCCACACCATGACACCTCCACCAGCCTGAACCATTGATACAAGGCAGGATGGATCCCCCACACCATGACACCACCACCAGCCTGAACCATTGATACAAGGCAGGATGGATCCCCCACACCATGACACCACCACCAGCCTGAACCATTGATACAAGGCTGGATGGATCCCCCACACCATGACACCACCACCAGCCTGAACCATTGATACAAGGCAGGATGGATCCACCACACCATGACACCACCACCAGCATGAACCATTGATACAAGGCAGGATGGATCCACCACACCATGACACCACCACCACCAGCCTGAACCATTGATACAAGGCAGGATGGATCCACCACACCATGACACCACCCCAAGCCTGAACCATTGATACAAGGCTGGATGGATCCACCACACCATGACACCACCACCAGCAGCCTGAACCATTGATACAAGGCTGGATGGATCCACCACACCATGACACCACCACCACCAGCCTGAACCATTGACACAAGGCAGGATGGATCCACCACACCATGACACCACCACCAGCATGAACCATTGATACAAGGCAGGATGGATCCCCCACACCATGACACCACCACCACCAGCCTGAACCATTGATACAAGGCAGGATGGGTCCCCCACACCATGACACCACCACCACCAGCCTGAACCGTTGATACAAGGCAGGATGGATCCCCCACACCATGACACCACCACCACCAGCCTGAACCGTTGATACAAGGCAGGATGGATCCCCCACACCATGACACCACCACCACCAGCCTGAACCGTTGATACAAGGCAGGATGGATCCCCCACACCATGACACCACCACCACCAGCCTGAACCATTGATACAAGGCACAATGGATCCCCCACACCATGACACCACCACCACCAGCCTGAACCATTGATACAAGGCAGGATGGATCGCCCACACCATGACACCACCACCACCAGCCTGAACCATTGATACAAGGCAGGATGGATCCTCCACACCATGACACCACCCCAAGCCTGAACCATTGATACAAGGCAGGATGGATCCCCCACACCATGACACCACCAGCCTGAACCATGGATACAAGATAGGATGGATCCCCCACACCGTGACACCACCACCACTAGCCTGAACCGTTGATACAAGGCAGGATGGATCCCCCACACCATGACACCACCACCAGCCTGAACCATTGATACAAGGCAGGATGGATCCACCACACCATGACATCACCACCACCAGCCTGAACCATTGATACAAGGCAGAATGGATCCCCCACCACCAGCCTGAACCATTGATACAAGGCAGGATGGATCCACCACACCATGACATCACCACCACCAGCCTGAACCATTGATACAAGGCAGGATGGATCCACCACACCATGACACCACCACCACCAGCCTGAACCACTGATACAAGGCAGGATGGATCCACCACACCATGACACCACCACCACCAGCCTGAACCATTGATACAAGGCAGGATGAATCCCCCACACCATGACACCACCACCAGCCTGAACCATGGATACAAGGCAGGATGGATCCATGACACCATGACATCACCACCACCAGCCTGAGCCGTTGATACAAGGCGGGATGGATCCACCACACCATGACACCACCACCACCAGCCTGAGCCGTTGATACAAAGCAGGATGGATCCACCACACCATGACACCACCACCATCAGCCTGAACCATTGATACAAGGCAGGATGGATCCCCCACACCATGACACCACCACCACCAGCCTGAACCATTGATACAAGGCAGAATGGATCCCCCACACCATGACACCACCACCACCAGCCTGAACCGTTGATACAAAGCAGGATGGATCCCCCACACCATGACACCACCACCACCAGCCTGAACCGTTGATACAAGGCAGGATGGATCCACCACACCATGACACCACCACCATCAGCCTGAACCATTGATACAAGGCAGGATGGATTCCCACACCATGACACCACCACCAGCAGCCTGAACCATTGATACAAGGCAGGATGGATCCCCCACACCATGACACCACCACCACCAGCCTGAACCATGGATACAAGGCAGGATGGATCCACCACACCATGACACCACCAGCCTGAACCATTGATACAAGGCAGGATGGATCCACCACACTATGACACCACCACCAGCCTGAACCATTGATACAAGGCAGGATGGATCCACCACACCATGACACCATCACCAGCCTGAACTGTTGATACAAAGGAAGGATGGATCCATCACACCATGACACCACCACCACCAGCCTGACCCATTGATACAAGGCAGGATGGATCCATGCTTTCATGTTGTTTATGCCAAATTCTGACCCTACCATCAAAATGTTGCAGCTGAAACTGAGACGCATCAGACCAGGCAACATTTTTCAAATCTTCTATTATCCAATTTTGGCGAGCCTGTACGAATTGTAGCCTTCGTTTCCTCTTCTTAGCTGACAGGAGTGGCACCTGGTGTGGTCTTCTGCTGCTGTAGCCCATCTACTTCAAGGTTTGATGTGTTGCGTGTTCAAAGATGGTATTCTGCATAATGAGTGGTTGTAATGAGGGGTTATTGGAGTTACTGTTGCCTTTCTACCATCTTCAACCAGTCTGCCCATTCTTCTCTGTCCTCTAACATAGGCATTTTCCTCCACATAACTGTCGCTCACTGGGTATTCTCTTTTTTGGACCATTCTCTGTAAACCCTAGAGATGATTGTGTGTGAAAGTCTCAGTAGATCGGCAGTTATTTAAATACTCAGCACGAACAACCATGTCACGTTCAAAGTCACTTAAATCCTCTTTCTTCCCCATTCTGATGCTCGGTTCGACCTTCAGCAAATCTTCTTCACCACGTCTAAATGCCTAAATGCGTTGAGTTGCTGCCATGTGATTGGCTGATTAGCAATTTGTGTTACCGAGCAATTGAACAGGTGGAACCAATAAAGTGGCCGGTGAGGGTATCAATCAATGAAGATGTTGGTTACAAAGCTACAAGCACCTGTGACCTGAGGGAAACCAACAATAATCTGGATAAATGGACTGACCATAGTGGAGCACGAAAGGCTGGATAACCCATCTTTAGAGAAAAGGGTAATAATTTAAGTTAGGTTAGGAAATGTAGGTTCATCTGTAGGGCTCCGGAGCCAGGACTCAGGTTAGGATTTGCATTTTTCAGTGGTAGTTAGGAACATTTTAATTTTGTAATTTGATGAATGTAGATACTAGTTCTTACAAACACACTTTTTACAGTTTTTGTTAGAACTTCCCTCTTTTACTGACCCCATCGGATGTTCATAGTGTGGCGATATATTAAATATCTCTTATGTATACTCTGTATATGGTCTGTTTTACAGGCAAGAAGGTGGCAGCTTCAATATCTCAAGACAAACACCAAGATTCTTCCCCCCAGATCGCTGCAGAATTGTCTGTTGATGGCCCCTTTCCTCCAATTCCTCCAACAGGTCAGTGCGATGACATTTTACTATAGATTATCCATCTAGTTCTGTCCCTTCTACTGATATAGATACAGTCAGGTCCATAAATATTGGGACATGGACACAACTCTAACATTTTTGGCTCTATACACCACAATGGATTTGAAATGAAACAAACAAGATGTGCTTTAACTGCAGACTGTCAGCTTTAATTTGAGGGCATTTACATCCAAATCAGGTGAACGGTGTAGGAATGACAACAGTTTGCATAGGTGCCTCCCACTTGTTAAGGGACCAAAAGTAATGGGACAGAATAATAATCATAAATCAAACTTTCACTTTTTAATACTTGGTTACAAATCCTTTGCAGTCAATGACAGCCTGAAGTGTGGAACGCATAGACATCCCCAGACGCTGGGTGTCATCCCTGGTGAGGCTCTGCCAGGCCTCTACTGCAACTGTCTTCAGTTCCTGCTTGTTCTTGGGGCATTTTCCCTTCAGTTTTGTCTTCAGCAAGTGAAATGCTCCATCGGATTCAGGTCAGGTGATTGGCCATTGCAGAACAATTTACTTCTTTGGTTGCTTTTGCAGTCTGCTTTGGGTCATTGTCCATCTGCACTGTGAAGCGTCCAATGAGTTGTGAAGCATTTGGCTGAATATGAGCCGATAATATTCCTGAAACACTTCACAATTCATCCGGCTGCTTCTGTCAGCAGTCACATCATCAATAAATACAAGAGAAGCAGTTCCATTGGCAGCCATACATGCCCACGCCATGACACTACCACCACCATGATCACTGATGAGGTGGTATGCTGAGGACCATGAGCAGTTCCTTCTCCATCCTCTTCTCTTCCCATCACTCTGGTACAAGTTGATGTCGGTCTCATCTGTCCATAGGATGTTGTTCCAGAACTGTGAAGGCTTTTTTACATGTCGTTTGGCAAACTCTAATCTGGCCTTCCTGTGTTTGAGGCTCACCAATGGTTTCCATCTTGTGGTGAACCCTCTGTATTCACTCTGGTGAAGTCTTCTCTTGATTGGTGACTTTGACACACATACACCTACCTCCTGGAGGGTGTTCTTGATCTGGCCAACTGTTGTGAAGGGTGTTTTCTTCACCAGGGAAGGAATTCTTCACTCATCCACCACAGTTGTTTTCCGTGGTCTTCCGGGTCTTTTGGTGTTGCTGGGCTCACCGGTGCGTTCCTTCTTTTTAAGAATGTTCCAAACAGTTGTTTTGGCCACGCCTCATGTTTTTGCTATCTCTCTGATGGGTTTGTTTTGTTTTTTCAGCCTAATGATGGCTTCACTGATAGTGACAGCTCTTTGGGTCTCATCTTGAGAGTTGACAGCAACAGATTCCAAATGCAAATAGCACACTTGAAATGAACTCTGGACCTTTTATCTGCTCATTGTAATTGGGATAATGAGGGAATAACACACACCTGGCCATGGAACAGCTGAGAAGCCAATTGTCCCATTACTTTTGGTCCCTTAACAAGTGGGAGGCACATATGCAAACTGTTGTCATTCCTACACCGTTCACCTGATTTGGATGTAAATACCCTCAAATTAAAGCTGACCGTCTGCAGTTAAAGCACATCTTGTTCATTTCATTTCAAATCCATTGTGGTGTATAGAGCCAAAAATGTTAGAATTGTGTCCATGTCCCAATATTTATGGACCTGACTGTAAGTAATAGGAAACCGTCAGGACTTTTTTGGAACAGTTTTTGACATGCTACTTCACTACTTACAAGTAGGTATCTTTAAGTTTATGTAAAGTTTTTGGTTTCATACAATAAGATTTTAGTTTTGTAGAAAATCATTCCCAATAATGATAGTAGGCGCAGGTCAAGTGAGAACAATGCTGATTCACCAATGTACTCACTTGATATCAGAGCGCCATGAATGGATTTGTGTACAAAATTCTTTCATGAAACATTAAAAAGTTGATATAAAAAAGTAATATATCAACACAGAAATATAAAATAGAGTTTTCCATTTTTTTTAAATATGTTGGTGTATTTTACTAATATTTGAAGAATTTTATACAATAGGAAATAAATAAGGAGTCTAAACAGCAATTTTAGAAATTCAAAAAGACACCAACACAAGCAAGCATCTAGTATTACAAGTTCAAGCATTGCTATTTCCAACCCCTTTGTTTCTAATACAGTGAGGAACAGAAGTATTTGAACCCCCTGCGATTCTGCAAGTTCTCCCACTTCTCCATCATGGAGGGTCTGACATTCACATTGCAGGGGATTCCCACTCTGAGGACAGAATTCAGGAGATCACATTGCAGGGGATTCCCACTCTGAGGACAGAATTCAGGAGATCACATTGCAGGGGATTCCCACTCTGAGGACAGAATTCAGGAGATCACATTGCAGGGGATTCCCACTCTGAGGACAGAATTCAGGAGATCACATTGCAGGGGATTCCCACTCTGAGGACACAATTCAGGAGATCACATTGCAGGGGATTCCCACTCTGAGGACAGAATTCAGGAGATCACATTGCAGGGGATTCCCACTCTGAGGACAGAATTCAGGAGATCACATTGTATGATTTGTAAAGAATGTATTTGTCTCGCACGGCTGAACAGAAGTATTTGAACCCCTCAGAAACAGCAAGAATTCTGGCTCTCAAAGACCTGTTACTGCGCCTTTATAAAGTCCCCCTCTACTCCACTCATTCATCTCACTTAGTAGCACCTGTCTGAGCTCTTTACAGACACCTGTCCACCCCACAGTCAGTCACACGCCAACTACTACCATGGGCAAGACCAAAGAGCTGTCAAAAGACACCAGAGACAAAATGGTGGACCTCCACAAGGCTGGAAAGGGCTACGGGGCAATTGCCAAGCAGCTTGGTGAAAATAGATCAACTGTTGGAGCAATTGTTAGAGAATGGAAGAGGCTAAAGACGAGTGTCAGTCTCCCTCGGACTGGGGCTCCATGCAAGATGTCCCCTCGTGGGGGATCACTGATGAGAAGGTGAGGAATCAGCCCAGAACTACAAGGGAGGAGCTGCTCAATGACATGAAGAGAGCTGGGACCACAGTTTCACAGGTCACTGTCGGTAGAACACTACGCCGTCATGGATTCCAATCATGCATTGCACGGAAGGTTCCCCGGCTCCAGTCATCACATGTCCAGGCCCGTCTGAAGGTTCCCCTGCTCCAGTCATCACATGTCCAGGCCCGTCTGAAGGTTCCCCTGCTCCAGTCATCACATGTCCAGGCCCGTCTGAAGGTTCCCTGGCTCAAGTCATCACATGTCCAGGCCCGTCTGAAGGTTCCCCTGCTCAAATCATCACATGTCCAGGCCCGTCTGAAGGTTCCCCTGCTCAAGTCATCACATGTCCAGGCCCGTCTGAAGGTTCCCAATGACCATCTGGATGATGCAGAGGAGGCATGGGGGAAAGTCATGTGGTCAGAGGAGACCAAAGGAGAACGTTTTGGTCTAAACTTCACTCGTCGTGTTTGGAGGAAAAAGAAGGATGAGTTGCATCCCAAGAAAACCATCCCTACTGTGAAGCATGGGGGTGGTAACATCATGCTTTGGGGGGGGACAGGACGACTGCACTGTATTAAGGAGAGGATGAATGGGGCCATTTATTGTGAGATTTTCAGCAACAACCTCCTTCCCTCAGTCAGAGCATTGAAGACGGGTCGTGGCTGGGTCTTCCAACATGACGACGACATGAAGCACACAGCCAGGAGAACCAAGGAGTGGCCCCGTAAGAAGCATATCAAGGTTCTGGAGTGGCCTAGCCAGTCTCCACACCTAAATCCAATAGAACATCTTTGGAGGAGCTGAAACTCCGTGTTGCTCAGCGACAGCCCCGAAACCTGACAGATCTAGAGGAGATCGGTGTGGAGGAGTCGGCCAAAATCCCTGTTGCAGTGCAAACCTGGCCAAGGACTACAGGAACCGTCTGACCTCTGGAATTGCAGACAAAGGCTTCTGTACCAAATATTAACACGGATCTTCTCAGGGGTTCAAATACTTCTGTTCAGCCGTGCGAGACAAATACATTCTTTACAAATCATACAATGTGATCTCCTGAATTCTGTCCTCAGAGTGGGAATCCCCTGCAATGTGATCTCCTGAATTCTGTCCTCAGAGTGGGAATCCCCTGCAATGTGATCTCCTGAATTCTGTCCTCAGAGTGGGAATCCCCTGCAATATGATCTCCTGAATTCTGTCCTCAGAGTGGGAATCCCCTGCAATGTGATCTCCTGAATTCTGTCCTCAGAGTGGGAATCCCCTGCAATGTGATCTCCTGAATTCTGTCCTCAGAGTGGGAATCCCCTGCAATGTGATCTCCTGAATTCTGTCCTCAGAGTGGGAATCCCCTGCAATGTGATCTCCTGAATTCTGTCCTCAGAGTGGGAATCCCCTGCAATGTGATCTCCTGAATTCTGTCCTCAGAGTGGGAATCCCCTGCAATGTGATCTCCTGAATTCTGTCCTCAGAGTGGGAATCCCCTGCAATGTGAATGTCAGACCCTCCATGATGGAGAAGTGGGAGAACGTGCAGAATCGCAGGGGGTTCAAATCCTTCTGTTCCTCACTGTATACAGACATGAAGAGCTTTCAGCATGACAGTATCAGACTAGTCTACACAACTACAGAGTCTTCCATCACACAGGTGATAACATTACTTTTCTTGCAGGATTTGTAAAGAGAGGTCCTCATTCCGAATAACGAATGTCCCAAAGGTAACAAGCCTTTACTGAGTTAAAAATCTTCAAGACAAACAGGGATGTGCATCCTTACACAAACAAATAGTGCTCCAGCGCAGAATTCCTCAAACAATAAGCTATGCTTCCATAGAGAAAACTGGTGGAAGATAATTGTTGTCTTCAGAAAGGAATTCCATACTTGGGGAAACTCTGCGCTCTCAGCCAGACTCACCCCAGTCAGGGCAGTGCTGCTCATCCAGGGGAGGAGCAAAATTCCCAAAAGAACCAACATGGTTGCTGTCTTTTCTTCTCCCAGAGTGAAAAAGTGTTCCTCCTCACGAATCCCCTCACACACACTACCCCCTTTCTGTTCTGCCCAAATCTCATTGGAGTTCACTGTCCAAATGTGACACAAAACTCTTCAAGATGGCACCCGGAACCCACAGCAACAGATGCTAAAAAACAGTTCTACACTAAGGACAAATGGAGATATCTAGTGGCAGAAGTAAGGCCTACTCCAAAATCTCACAGTGGGATACAGGGGCGGACTGACAACTCATGGGCCCCCCGGATAATAGGGGATCGTGGGGCCCCTGTGTCCTTGCCCACACTCAAACCACACCCAAAAAAGCCTATGAAAGGTACCAGGGGCATCTCATGGGGCCCCCTACTGACCCCGGGCCCAACGGGCAGTGTCCGAGTGTTTGAATGGTCAGTCCGCCCCTGGAGGGATACTAATACCATGTTACACGCTGCTCAATTCAGGGGGCAGATGTCTGACTGCTTAGGCATTGTGATCACTGTGGATTGTAGCGCCGGCCATCGGGGTGTCAGATATCTAGAGACTTGGATCACCGGTGGTCCAGCTGTCTAGCCTGACACTAGCATAGGTTATGTTAGTCCTTGCTGCAACAAATGGTTTTTAAAAAAAGGAAACCCACAATTAAAATTGTATATTCAGTCTGACTGCTGCTCTCCGTTCTCCAAAAGACTCCACCCACCCTACTACATAACTCAGCCGTGTGCCTGTCTGTTTGATGGGCGCCATGGCAGGGAAGGGAAGGTGTGCGCTGAGGAAGGAGTGCGTAATATGTACACTAGTCTGACCGCAGTGCCAGCCTCCAACAGATTTGTGTGCTTGTTTCTGACAGGTACATCAATCTAGAGCAAACACCAGCCATTTCGGTGTGGAGACCCAACGAAATTCTAAAGAGTCCCTAAGATACAGTGGGGCGAAAAAGTATTTAGTCCCCACCAATGGTGCAAGTTCTCCCACTTACAGAGATGAGAGAGGCCTGTAATTGGCATCATAGGGAGACCTCAACTATGAGAGACAAACTGAGAAAACAAATCCAGACAATCTCATTGGCTGATCTGGAAAGAATTTATTTGCAAATTATGGTGGAAAATAAGTATTTGGTCCCCTACAAACAAGCAAGATTTCTGGCTCTCACAGACCTGGACCTTCTTCTTTAAGAGGCTCCTCTGTCCTGCACTCATTACCTGTATCAATGGCACCTGTTTGAACTTGTTATCAGTATAAAAGACACCTGTCCACAACCTCAAACAGTCACACTCCAAACTCCACTATGGTGAAGACTAAAGAGCTGTCGAAGGACACCAGAAACAGAATTGTAGACCTGCACCAGGCTGGGAAGACTGAATCTGCAATAGGCAAGCAGCTTGGTGTGAACAAATCAACTGTGGGAGCAATAATTAGAAAATGGAAGACATACAAGACCACTGATAATCTCCCTCCATCTGGGGCTCCACGCAAGATCTCACCCCGTGGGGTCAAAATGATCACAAGAACGGTGAGCAAGAATCCCAGGACCACACGGGGGGACCTAGTGAATGACCTGCAGAGAGCTGGGACCAACGTAACAAAGGCTACCATCAGTAACACACTACGCCGCCAGGGACTCAGATCCTGCAGTGCCAGACGTGTCCCCCTGCTTAAGCCAGTACATGTCGGGGCCCATCTGAAGTTTGCTAGAGAGCATTTGGATGATCCAGAAGAGGATTGGGAGAACGTCATATGGTCAGATGAAACCAAAATAGAACTGTTTGGTAGAAACAGAACTCGTCGTGTTTGGAGGAGAGAGAATGCTGAGTTGCATCCAAAGAACACCATACCTACTGTGAAGCATGGGGGTGGCAACATCATGCTTTGGGGCTGTTTCTCCGCAAAGGGACCAGGACGACTGATCCATGTACAGGACAGAATGAATGGGGCCATGTATCGGGAGATTTTGTGCGCAAACCTCCTTCCATCAGCAAGGGGATTGAGGATGAAACGTGGCTGGGTCTTCCAACATGACAATGATCCCAAACATACCGCCCGGGCAACGAAGGAGGGGCTTCGTAAGAAGCATTTCAAGGTCCTGGAGTGGCCTAGCCAGTCTCCAGATCTCAACCCCATAGAAAACCTTTGGAGGGAGTTGAAAGTCCGTGTTGCCCAGCGACAGCCCCAAAACATCACGGCTCCAGAGGAGATCTGCATGGAGGAGGAGATCTGCATGGAGGATGGGCCAACATACCAGCAACAGTGTGTGCCAACCTTGTGAAGACTTCCAGGAAACGTCTGACCTCTGTCATTGCCAACAAAGGATATATAACAAAGTATTGACATGAACTATTCATATTCACCAAATACTTATTTTCCACCATAATTTGCAAATAAATTCTTTCCAGATCAGCCAATGAGATTGTCTGGATTTGTTTTCTCATTTTGTCTCTCATAGTTGAGGTCTCCCTATGATGCCAATTACAGGCCTCTCTCATCTCTGTAAGTGGGAGAACTTGTACAATTGGTGGTGACTGAATACTTTTTTGCCCCACTGTACCCTTTATAGATTCCCTTTATGGATTCCACTTCAAATGTCTGTGCTTAGAATATACATGACTAATGCACCATAGATGCTTGTCCACTCCTACTTCCACCATTGCCTATCCATACCACTCCCCACCCCCTTTAACCAAATAAACTTTACAAAAACATGACACCATTTTTGGAGTAAATGGCCAACACGGCCTTTTATTAACAACTTCACATTTTAACATACATCAACCGTTCCTTAACGAAACCAAAGAATTGTTGTTGGTCTTCAAAGGCACCCACAAACGATCCAAAATGCACCTGCGGACAACCATATACACTAGGCCTCCAGCCGCAACCAACCAGCTCGGAGACAACCATACCGTCCGCAGTGCAGCACCACCACCTTCCAGTTAAACCTTGGTTAACTGGGAATATCCACTGGGCCCCCCATACCACGGATGGGGTCCCACACCATTGTTTTCCTTCCAAGATGAGAACCGCCTCCAAAGACCAACAACCGCCCACGAACCAACATAAAACCTACCTCACCAACCAGTGTTTGTTTTTTTTTTTTCTTCCTTTTCTTCGAGTTTCCTGCGCACCTGCCCCCGGACAAGACCCTATACCCAACCTAACAGGGAGGGCGGGAGGGAAGCTCTGGTCCTTGCCACATCCAGCTCCACTGACGCCCCTTCCGCAGCAACCCCCACCCTACGGTGCCACAGACACCTCCTACACTCCACATCTGCCAATCCCGTAATTCCCAATCCACTCCCCACCCCTTGGAGCTAAATTTTTAACCCTTTCCGTTCCCTACACCACTCTGGGCCTAGTCATGTATGCCCTGCGCTATTTCCATTCTTCCCTATTCGCTACGGGCATTTCTGCTTTGCCAGTATTCCCCTATTCAGCTCACAGCCGAGGACTGACCGTACAGGACTGTCATACCTTTTTGCTTATCTCTTTTTTATCTTCTAAAGTGTAAATGATGGATTAGTGTCCAGATTTATGTAATATAGTCAATTGTAGCTCAAATATTGGTTTGTACTTTTTTAATTGGCATTCTGTGATTTCTGTTTTTGTCTATCAGATGAGGAGACATTCTTGGTTGGGGAAATTCAGGGACCTTGTCAGTGGATTCATGGGGAGAAGCTCATGCTGCATTGTGCAGTGTCTGATTGTTCTAAGGACACCCGGGTGATATGGATGGTGGAACAGATAGATGGAAGAGTAGAGGAAATATCCAACACTGGAGGCAATCCTCTGATAGACTCCGGATACATGGTATCTAAGGAGACAGAAAAGTCTGATAGAGATGGACTGTTTGATTTAATGTCATCACTGACATTAGTACCATCGGCATCCAAACACGTGGGAATAATTATTGCCTGCAATATTTCCTCTGATGGACAATCCAAGACCAAGAAATTCCAACCTAAGTCAATATACGGTAAAATAACTGCCTGTATTTGTGTACATGTCTCTGTCAATATTGTTTGTTGGAATGCCTCATTTATTTAAGTGAATTTGTGGTCGGGCTATAGCCATAGTTTTACATATTCTTAATCATCAGTGAGTGAGCTTTAAAACACACCTTTACTTCTGTAGCCTCGGGCACTGTGGAATAATTAATCCTCAAAGCTCATAATAGAGATACTGAAGTTGGTTTTAGTGATTTACTTGCAGTTCAGCTTTCTCTGCTTTTACATTGACTAAAGTTAGAAGATTATCAATATCATGGCCATGGTTGTCCATATAGGAGTTTTTTTGAGTCTTCTTTGAAAAATTCAAATTGCCTGGCTATGTACAGTGAGGAACAGAAGTATTTGAACCCCCTGCAATTCTGCAAGTTCACATTGCAGAGGATTCCCACTCTGAGGACAGAATTAAGGACATTCACATTGCAGGGGATTCCCACTCTGAGGAAAGAATTCAGGAGATCACATTGCAGGGGATTCCCACTCTGAGGACAGAATTCAGGAGATCACATTGCAGGGGATTCCCACTCTGAGGACAGAATTCAGGAGATCACATTGTATGATTTGTAAAGAATGTATTTGTCTCGCACGGCTGAACAGAAGTATTTGAACCCCTGAGAAGATCCGTGTTAATATTTGGTACAGAAGTCTTTGTCTGCAATTACAGAGGTCAGACGTTTCCTGTAGTCCTTGGCCAGGTTTGCACTGCAACAGGGATTTTGGCCGACTCCTCCACACCGATCTCCTCTAGATCTGTCAGGTTTCGGGGCTGTCGCTGAGCAACACGGAGTTTCAGCTCCCTCCAAAGATGTTCTATTGGATTTAGGTGTGGAGACTGGCTAGGCCACTCCAGAACCTTGATATGCTTCTTACGGGGCCACTCCTTGGTTCTCCTGGCTGTGTGCTTCGGGTCGTTGTCATGTTGGAAGACCCAGCCACGACCCGTCTTCAATGCTCTGACTGAGGGAAGGAGGTTGTTGCTGAAAATCTCACAATAAATGGCCCCATTCATCCTCTCCTTAATACAGTGCAGTCGTCCTGTCCCCTTCGCAGAAAAGCACCCCCAAAGCATGATGTTACCACCCCCATGCTTCACAGTAGGGATGGTGTTCTTGGGATGCAACTCATCCTTCTTTTTCCTCCAAACATGACAAGTGAAGTTTAGACCAAAAAGTTCTCCTTTGGTCTCCTCTGACCACATGACTTTCTCCCGTCTCCTCTGGATCATCCAGATGGTCATTGGCAACCTTCAGATGTGCCTGGACATGTGATGACTTGAGCAGGAAAAACCTTCAGACGGGCCTGGACATGTGATGACTTGAGCAGGGGAACCTTCAGACGGGCCTGGACATGTGATGACTTGAGCAGGGGCACCTTCAGACGGGCCTGGACATGTGATGACTGGAGCAGGAGAACCTTCAGACGGGCCTGGACATGTGATGACTGGAGCAGGGGAACCTTCAGACGGGCCTGGACATGTGATGACTGGAGCAGTGGAACCTTCAGACGGGCCTGGACATGTGATGACTGGAGCAGGGGAACCTTCAGACGGGCCTGGACATGTGATGACTTGAGCAGGGGAACCTTCCGTGCAATGCATGATTGGAAACCATGACAGCGTAGTGTTCTACCGACAGTGACCTGTGAAACTGTGGTCCCAGCTCTCTTCATGTCATTGACCAGCTCCTCCCTTGTAGTTCTGGGCTGATTCCTCACCTTTCTTCTCATCAGTGATACCCCACGAGGTGACATCTTGCATGGAGCCCCAGTCCGAGGGAGACTGACACTCGTCTTTAGCCTCTTCCATTTTCTAACAATTGCTCCAACAGTTGAGCTACTTTCACCAAGCTGCTTGGCAATTGCCCCGTAGCCCTTTCCAACCTTGTGGAGGTCAACCATTTTGTCTCTGGTGTCTTTTGACAGCTCTTTGGTCTTGCCCATGGTAGTAGTTGGCGTCTGACTGACTGTGGGGTGGACAGGTGTCTTTAAAGAGCTCAGACAGGTGCTACTAAGTGAGATGAATGAGTGGAGTAGAGGGGGACTTTATAAAGGTGCAGTAACAGGTCTTTGAGAGCCAGAATTCTTGCTGTTTATTAGGGGTTCAAATCCTTCTGTTCAGCCGTGCGAGATAAATACATTCTTTACAAATCATACAATGTGATTTCCTGAATTGTCAGAACGGTACAGATACCCCCCCCCCTCAAATGTCAGGACAGTACAGATACCCCCCCAAATGTCAGGACAGTACAGATACCCCCCCAAATGTCAGGACAGTACAGATATCCCCCCAAATGTCAGGACGGTACAGATATCCCCCCAAATGTCAGGACGGTACAGATATCCCCCAAATGTCAGGACAGTACAGATATCCCCCCAAATGTCAGGACAGTACAGATATCCCCCAAATGTCAGGACGGTACAGATATCCCCCAAATGTCAGGACGGTACAGATATCCCCAAATGTCAGGACAGTACAGATATCCCCAAATGTCAGGACGGTACAGATATCCCCAAATGTCAGGACGGTACAGATATCCCCCCAATTGTCAGGACAGTACAGATATCCCCCAAATGTCAGGACAGTACAGATATCCCCCAAATGTCAGGACAGTATAGATATCCCCCCAAATGTCAGGACGGTACAGATATCCCCCAAATGTCAGGACAGTACAGATATCCCCCCAAATGTCAGGACAGTACAGATATCCCCCAAATGTCAGGACAGTACAGATATCCCCCAAATGTCAGGACGGTACAGATATCCCCCAAATGTCAGGACAGTACAGATATCCCCCAAATGTCAGGACGGTACAGATATCCCCCCAATGTCAGGACGGTACAGATATCCCCCAAATGTCAGGACGGTACAGATATCCCCCAAATGTCAGGACAGGACAGATATCCCCCCAAATGTCAGGACGGTACAGATATCCCCCAAATGTCAGGACGGTACAGATATCCCCCAAATGTCAGGAAGGTACAGATATCCCCCAAATGTCAGGACGGTACAGATATCCCCCAAATGTCAGGACAGGACAGATATCCCCCAAATGTCAGGACAGTACAGATATCCCCCAAATGTCAGGACGGTACAGATATCCCCCAAATGTCAGGACGGTACAGATATCCCCCCAAATGTCAGGACAGTACAGATATCCCCCCAAATGTCAGGACGGTACAGATATCCCCAAATGACCCCTTTTTGCAGAGTAGACAGTCCGACGTACTTCATAAGAGGAATGGCGAGTTTTTTGAAGTTGTATTCTACAGGAAGGGGGTAGAAATGCCCTGTAGGCAAGAAGGGGGTAGAA
Source organism: Staurois parvus (assembly GCF_062004578.1). NCBI lineage: Eukaryota > Metazoa > Chordata > Amphibia > Anura > Ranidae > Staurois > Staurois parvus. The sequence continues at coordinate 40,006 of NW_028320964.1, forward strand.
GTGCCCGGTGGGCAGGAAGGGGGTAGAAGTGTCCTGTAGGCAGGAAGGGGGTAGAAGTGCCCGGTAGGCAGGAAGGGGGTAGAAGTGCCCTGTAGGCAGGAAGGGGGTAGAAGTGCCCGGTGGGCAGGAAGGGGGTAGAAGTGCCCGGTGGGCAGGAAGGGGGTAGAAGTGTCCTGTAGGCAGGAAGGGGGTAGAAGTGCCCGGCAGGCAGGAAGGGGGTAGAAGTGCCCTGTAGGCAGGAAGGGGGTAGAAGTGTCCGGTGGGCAGGAAGGGGGTAGAAGTGCCCTGTAGGCAGGAAGGGGGTAGAAGTGTCCGGTGGGCAGGAAGGGGGTAGAAGTGCCCGGTAGGCAGGAAGGGGGTAGAAGCGCCCTGTAGGCAGGAAGGGGGTAGAAGCGCCCGGTAGGCAGGAAGGGGTCAGAAGTGCCCTGTAGGCAGGAAGGGGGTAGAAGTGTCTGGTGGGCAGGAAGGGGGTAGAAGTGCCCGGTAGGCAGGAAGGGGGTAGAAGCGCCCGGTAGGCAGGAAGGGGGTAGAAGTGTCCGGTAGGCAGGAAGGGGGTAGAAGTGTCTGGTAGGCAGGAAGGGGGTAGAAGTGCCCTGTAGGCAGGAAGGGGGTAGAAGTGCCTGGTAGGCAGGAAGGGGGTAGAAGTGCCGGTAGGCAGGAAGGGGGTAGAAGTGCCCGGTAGGCAGGAAGGGGGTAGAAGTGCCCGGGAGGCAGGATGGGGGTAGAAGTGCCTGGTAGGCAGGAAGGGGGTAGAAGCACCCGGTAGGCAGGAAGGGGGTAGAAGTGTCCTGTAGGCAGGAAGGGGGTAGAAGTGCCCTGTAGGCAGGAAGGGGGTAGAAGTGTCCTGTAGGCAGGAAGGGGGTAGAAGTGTCCTGTAGGCAGGAAGGGGGTAGAAGTGTCCTGTAGGCAGGAAGGGGGTAGAAGTGCCCGGTAGGCAGGAAGGGGGTAGAAGTGCCCTGTAGGCAGGAAGGGGGTAGAAGCGCCCTGTAGGCAGGAAGGGGGTAGAAGCGCCCGGTAGGCAGGAAGGGGGTAGAAGTGCCGGTAGGCAGGAAGGGGGTAGAAGTGCCCGGGAGGCAGGATGGGGGTAGAAGTGCCCGGTAGGCAGGAAGGGGGTAGAAGTGCCCTGTAGGCAGGAAGGGGGTAGAAGTGTCCGGTAGGCAGGAAGGGGGTAGAAGTGCCCAGTAGGTAGGAAGGGGGTAGAAGTGTCCTGTAGGCAGGAAGGGGGTAGAAGTGTCCTGTAGGCCGGAAGGGGGTAGAAGTGTCCTGTAGGCGGGAAGGGGGTAGAAGTGTCTGGTAGGCAGGAAGGGGGTAGAAGTGCCCGGTAGGCAGGAAGGGGGTAGAAGTGCCCGGTAGGCAGGAAGGGGGTAGAAGTGCCCTGTAGGCAGGATGGGGGTAGAAGTGCCTGGTAGGCAGGAAGGGGGTAGAAGCACCCGGTAAGCAGGAAGGGGGTAGAAGTGTCCTGTAGGCAGGAAGGGGGTAGAAGTGCCCTGTAGGCAGGAAGGGGGTAGAAGTGTCCGGTAGGCAGGAAGGGGGTAGAAGTGTCCTGTAGGCAGGAAGGGGGTAGAAGTGTCCTGTAGGCAGGAAGGGGGTAGAAGTGTCCTGTAGGCAGGAAGGGGGTAGAAGTGCCCTGTAGGCAGGAAGGGGGTAGAAGTGTCCTGTAGGCAGGAAGGGGGTAGAAGTGCCCGGTAGGCAGGAAGGGGGTAGAAGTGTCCTGTAGGCAGGAAGGGGGTAGAAGTGCCCTGTAGGCAGGAAGGGGGTAGAAGTGCCCTGTAGGCAGGAAGGGGGTAGAAGTGCCCGGTAGGCAGGAAGGGGGTAGAAGTGTCCTGTAGGCAGGAAGGGGGTAGAAGTGTCCTGTAGGCAGGAAGGGGGTAGAAGTGCCCTGTAGGCAGGAAGGGGGTAGAAGTGTCCTGTAGGCAGGAAGGGGGTAGAAGTGTCCTGTAGGCAGGAAGGGGGTAGAAGTGCCCTGTAGGCAGGAAGGGGGTAGAAGTGTCCTGTAGGCAGGAAGGGGGTAGAAGTGCCCGGTAGGCAGGAAGGGGGTAGAAGTGTCCTGTAGGCAGGAAGGGGGTAGAAGTGTCCTGTAGGCAGGAAGGGGGTAGAAGTGTCCTGTAGGCAGGAAGGGGGTAGAAGTGCCCTGTAGGCAGGAAGTGGGTAGAAGTGCCCTGTAGGCAGGAAGGGGGTAGAAGTGCCCTGTAGGCAGGAAGGGGGTAGAAGTGTCCTGTAGGCAGGAAGGGGGTAGAAGTGTCCTGTAGGCAGGAAGGGGGTAGAAGTGCCCTGTAGGCAGGAAGGGGGTAGAAGTGTCCTGTAGGCAGGAAGGGGGTAGAAGTGCCCTGTAGGCAGGAAGGGGGTAGAAGTGTCCTGTAGGCAGGAAGGGGGTAGAAGTGCCCTGTAGGCAGGAAGGGGGTAGAAGTGTCCTGTAGGCAGGAAGGGGGTAGAAGTGCCCTGTAGGCAGGAAGGGGGTAGAAGTGTCCTGTAGGCAGGAAGGGGGTAGAAGTGCCCGGTAGGCAGGATGGGGGTAGAAGTGTCCTGTAGGCAGGAAGGGGGTAGAAGTGTCCTGTAGGCAGGAAGGGGGTAGAAGTGCCCGGTAGGCAGGAAGGGGGTAGAAGTGTCCTGTAGGCAGGAAGGGGGTAGAAGTGCCCTGTAGGCAGGAAGGGGGTAGAAGTGTCCTGTAGGCAGGAAGGGGGTAGAAGTGTCCTGTAGGCAGGAAGGGGGTAGAAGTGCCCGGTAGGCAGGAAGGGGGTAGAAGTGCCCTGTAGGCAGGAAGGGGGTAGAAGCGCCCTGTAGGCAGGAAGGGGGTAGAAGCGCCCGGTAGGCAGGAAGGGGGTAGAAGTGCCGGTAGGCAGGAAGGGGGTAGAAGTGCCCGGGAGGCAGGATGGGGGTAGAAGTGCCCGGTAGGCAGGAAGGGGGTAGAAGTGCCCTGTAGGCAGGAAGGGGGTAGAAGTGTCCGGTAGGCAGGAAGGGGGTAGAAGTGCCCAGTAGGTAGGAAGGGGGTAGAAGTGTCCTGTAGGCAGGAAGGGGGTAGAAGTGTCCTGTAGGCCGGAAGGGGGTAGAAGTGTCCTGTAGGCGGGAAGGGGGTAGAAGTGTCTGGTAGGCAGGAAGGGGGTAGAAGTGCCCGGTAGGCAGGAAGGGGGTAGAAGTGCCCGGTAGGCAGGAAGGGGGTAGAAGTGCCCTGTAGGCAGGATGGGGGTAGAAGTGCCTGGTAGGCAGGAAGGGGGTAGAAGCACCCGGTAAGCAGGAAGGGGGTAGAAGTGTCCTGTAGGCAGGAAGGGGGTAGAAGTGCCCTGTAGGCAGGAAGGGGGTAGAAGTGTCCGGTAGGCAGGAAGGGGGTAGAAGTGTCCTGTAGGCAGGAAGGGGGTAGAAGTGTCCTGTAGGCAGGAAGGGGGTAGAAGTGTCCTGTAGGCAGGAAGGGGGTAGAAGTGCCCTGTAGGCAGGAAGGGGGTAGAAGTGTCCTGTAGGCAGGAAGGGGGTAGAAGTGCCCGGTAGGCAGGAAGGGGGTAGAAGTGTCCTGTAGGCAGGAAGGGGGTAGAAGTGCCCTGTAGGCAGGAAGGGGGTAGAAGTGCCCTGTAGGCAGGAAGGGGGTAGAAGTGCCCGGTAGGCAGGAAGGGGGTAGAAGTGTCCTGTAGGCAGGAAGGGGGTAGAAGTGTCCTGTAGGCAGGAAGGGGGTAGAAGTGCCCTGTAGGCAGGAAGGGGGTAGAAGTGTCCTGTAGGCAGGAAGGGGGTAGAAGTGTCCTGTAGGCAGGAAGGGGGTAGAAGTGCCCTGTAGGCAGGAAGGGGGTAGAAGTGTCCTGTAGGCAGGAAGGGGGTAGAAGTGCCCGGTAGGCAGGAAGGGGGTAGAAGTGTCCTGTAGGCAGGAAGGGGGTAGAAGTGTCCTGTAGGCAGGAAGGGGGTAGAAGTGTCCTGTAGGCAGGAAGGGGGTAGAAGTGCCCTGTAGGCAGGAAGTGGGTAGAAGTGCCCTGTAGGCAGGAAGGGGGTAGAAGTGCCCTGTAGGCAGGAAGGGGGTAGAAGTGTCCTGTAGGCAGGAAGGGGGTAGAAGTGTCCTGTAGGCAGGAAGGGGGTAGAAGTGCCCTGTAGGCAGGAAGGGGGTAGAAGTGTCCTGTAGGCAGGAAGGGGGTAGAAGTGCCCTGTAGGCAGGAAGGGGGTAGAAGTGTCCTGTAGGCAGGAAGGGGGTAGAAGTGCCCTGTAGGCAGGAAGGGGGTAGAAGTGTCCTGTAGGCAGGAAGGGGGTAGAAGTGCCCTGTAGGCAGGAAGGGGGTAGAAGTGTCCTGTAGGCAGGAAGGGGGTAGAAGTGCCCGGTAGGCAGGATGGGGGTAGAAGTGTCCTGTAGGCAGGAAGGGGGTAGAAGTGTCCTGTAGGCAGGAAGGGGGTAGAAGTGCCCGGTAGGCAGGAAGGGGGTAGAAGTGCCCTGTAGGCAGGAAGGGGGTAGAAGTGTCCTGTAGGCAGGAAGGGGGTAGAAGTGCCCTGTAGGCGGGAAGGGGGTAGAAGTGCCTTGTAGGCAGGAAGGGGTTAGAAGTGCCCGGTAGGCAGGAAGGGGGTAGAAGTGTCCGGTGGGCAGGAAGGGGGTAGAAGTGCCCTGTAGGCAGGAAGGGGTAGAAGTGTCCGGTAGGCAAGTGGTTAAAAAAGAGCCTTTTATTACTGCACTTAGTTGGTTTTTTATTGACCCTTATAGAAAGGTAAAATCAATTTACAAAGAGACTGTCACCCCTAAAAGTGCAGCAGCTTCCGGATGGTGATAACTGGAACCGTTAATAAGGAGGGGGAGTAAAAGGAGCCATTTGATGTGAGATAAACTAATGAGAAAATGGGGCTTTCAGCCGATCATTTCACTGGAGAAGTAAAGATTACAGATCGGGGTGTCTCTATGTTATGTGGATGGAACATTTTTAGGGAAAGATTATTATGAGGACAAAGTATTGGTGTTCTGGAACCTCATCCAAGTTAATGATTCGAGTTTTGAATGTTTTTATTGTCTACTATTAGCAAAGCCGCAAATCATGGAACCTGTGAAGACAAGTCTATGTGACGGTGGGGACCTCCTCTGCTCTCTGAACCTCCAGAATTTTTACCCCAAACATATAGAGCTGAGCTGGAGATCGGGGGAAGAAAAACTGAAGTCTGAAGAGAAGTCTGAAGAGAATAACGATCATACATGTAATGTGAACAGTCATTGTACTGTCCCAGGAAATCTCTTATTAAATCCCAACTTCAGCCTCCATGTGACCTGGGAGCACAAATCCCTGGAGGGACAACAATCCCGAGTCCTGTCCTGGAGAGATCCGGGTAAGAGTCGTCTTCTGCCTCAGAGCTTGATGTTCATTCTTGTCTAATGTGCATCCAATGAAAATGAATCATTTAACGTGATAACCCGAGATGTGCGCTTCTCCAGCCGCTGAATAATCACTAAGTATGCAGCTTCCTGATCTTTAATCACGGCTTCAACTACCATCTCTACCCCTCACCTCACCCCCTCAGTCTCCAATCACCTCACCCCCTCAGTCTCCAATCGCCTCACCCCCTCAGTCTTCAATCACCTCACCCCCTCAGTCTCCAATCGCATCACCCCTTCAGTCTCCAATCGCCTCACCCCTTCAGTCTCCAATCGCCTCACCCCTTCAGTCTCCAATCGCCTCACCCCTTCAGTCTCCAATCGCCTCACCCCTTCAGTCTCCAATCGCCTCACCCCCTCAGTCTCCAATCGCATCACCCCTTCAGTCTCCAATCGCCTCACCCCCTCAGTCTCCAATCGCATCACCCCTTCAGTCTCCAATCGCCTCACCCCCTCAGTCTCCAATCGCCTCACCCCTTCAGTCTCCAATCGCATCACCCCTTCAGTCTCCAATCGCCTCACCCCTTCAGTCTCCAATCGCATCACCCCTTCAGTCTCCAATCGCCTCACCCCTTCAGTCTCCAATCGCATCACCCCTTCAGTCTCCAATCGCCTCACCCCTTCAGTCTCCAATCGCCTCACCCCCTCAGTCTCCAATCGCCTCACCCCTTCAGTCTCCAATCGCCTCACCCCCTCAGTCTCCAATCGCCTCACCCCTTCAGTCTCCAATCGCCTCACCCCTTCAGTCTCCAATCGCCTCACCCCTTCAGTCTCCAATCGCATCACCCCTTCAGTCTCCAATCGCCTCACCCCTTCAGTCTCCAATCGCCTCACCCCTTCAGTCTCCAATCGCATCACCCCCTCAGTCTCCAATCGCATCACCCCCTCAGTCTCCAATCACCTCACCACTTCAGTCTCCAATCGCATCACCCCCTCAGTCTCCAATCGCATCACCCCTTCAGTCTCCAATCACCTCACCCCTTCAGTCTCCAATCGCATCACCCTTTCAGTCTCCAATCGCCTCACCCCCTCAGTCTCCAATCGCCTCACCCCTTCAGTCTCCAATCGCATCACTAGCCTACTAAGCGACATATCAGATTGGATGTCACTCCACTTCCTCAAACTGAACCTCTCCAAAATTGAGCTTCTAGTTTTCCCCCCCACCCCGTGCCCCCCCTGACTTCTCCATCATGACCAACAATGCCACCATCAGTCCCACCCCACAAGCCAAAGTCCTAGGTGTCACTCTAGACTCAAACCTGTCTTTCCAACCTCATGTCCAATCACTGACAAAATCATGCAGACTCCGCCTCTGCAACATCTCCAACCTCCGCAACACCACCAACCTCCACAACACCACCAACCTCCGCAACATCTCCAACCTCCGCAACATCTCCAACCTCCGCAACACCACCAACCTCCACAACATCTCCAACCTCCACAACATCTCCAACCTCCACAACATCTCCAACCTCCGCAACATCTCCAACCTCCACAACACCACCAACCTCCGCAACATCTCCAACCTCCGCAACACTACCAACCTCCACAACATCTCCAACCTCCACAACATCTCCAACCTCCACAACACCACCAACCTCCGCAACATCTCCAACCTCTGCAACACTACCAACCTCCACAACATCTCCAACCTCCACAACATCTCCAACCTCCACAACACCACCAACCTCCGCAACATCTCCAACCTCCGCAACATCTCCAACCTCCGCAACACCACCAACCTCCACAACATCTCCAACCTCCACAACATCTCCAACCTCCGCAACACCACCAACCTCCACAACATCTCCAACCTCTGCAACATCTCCAACCTCCGCAACACCACCAACCTCCGCAACACCACCAACCTCCACAACATCTCCAACCTCCGCAACATCTCCAACCTCCGCAACACCACCAACCTCCACAACATCTCCAACCTCTGCAACATCTCCAACCTCCGCAACACCACCAACCTCCACAACATCTCCAACCTCCGCAACATCTCCAACCGCTGCAACATTTCCAACCTCCGCAACATCTCCAAGATACGTCCGTTCCTAACCCCGGAAACCACTAAACAACTCATCCACTCCCTCATCATATCACGACTCGACTACTGCAACTCCCTCCTCACTGGCCTGCCTCGCCGCTGGCTATCCCCTCTTCAGTCCATCCTGAATATGGCTGCCAGACTCATTCACCTTTCCAACCGCTCCATCTCCACCACCCCCCTCTGCCAATCCCTCCACTGGCCTCCACTCAGTGTCCTCCACCCCCCTTTGCCAATCCCTCCACTGGCCTCCACTCAGTGTCCTCCACCCCCCTCTGCCAATCCCTCCACTGGCCTCCATTCAGTGTCCTCCACCCCCCTCTGCCAATCCCTCCACTGACCTCCACCCCCCCTCTGCCAATCCCTCCACTGGCCTCCACTCAGTGTCCTCCACCCCCCTCTGCCAATCCCTCCACTGGCCTCCATTCAGTGTCCTCCACCCCCCTCTGCCAATCCCTCCACTGGCCTCCACTCAGTGTCCTCCACCCCCCTCTGTCAATCTCTCCACTGGCTTCCGATTGCCCAACACATTAAATTCAAACTACTAACACTGACATACAAAGCCATTCATAACTCCACCCCAAACTACCTCACCGACCTGATACCCAAATACCATCCAAAATGTACTCTCCGCTCCTCACAAGACCTCCTTCTCTCTAGTTCCCTGGTCTTCTCCTCCCATGCCCACCTCCAGGACTTCTCCAGGGCTTCCTCCATCCTCTGGAACTCACTACCCCAATCCATCAGATTATCACCTACTCTACTCTTCTTTAGGCGCACCCTGAAAACCCATCTCTTCAGGGAAGCCTACCCCACCCCCTGCTAACTTGCCGACCTCCTCCACTCTTCCTACCACTCCATCCCCCACAGCTATCTCCTCCTGTGCTCCCATCCCCTCCCTCCTAGATTGTAAGCTCCCAGGATCAGGGCCCTCCCCCCCCCTCGTGTATTGTATTGTTCCTGTATTGTCTCATGTTCTGTCCCCCCTATAATGTACAGCGCTGAGAAAACCTTCTGCCGCCATATAAATCCTGTATAATAATAATAATCCTTGCCTATGTTCCTGTTTAATCTGGTGCCATGACTGCTGCCCCAGGTTTTCTATTTCAGGGTGGCTCCTTTCTCTTGCAGCATCCTATGGAGATCCTTATAGGCAGGGACTAGACTTGTTGTGAGCATCAATAGAAACACACAGCCCTGTAGCTTAGGAAGGCAAGGCATTCCCCGGCTCTTCCCTCATCCTCCCTTCTCCAAGCTGACTGGAAACTGCACTGTCCACTGCTGTCTCTCCCTTGAAGACTAGAAGTTCAGGGAAGCAGCCCTGAAGGAGCAGGAGCCAACAATATTGAACGATATAAACTGAAAATGTTAGGATGAGAATCTTAAACAGTTTATTGGGGGATGTTTATGTTATTGAACTCAATGTGTTACGCTTACAAATGCTGGGGGTTGTTTAATAAACTCTGTATAACGGTTATCACTTCTTGTAGCGGGGGGGGGGGGGGCATCCTGCTCACCAATTTACCCATTTCTCATTATACTAACCCTAAGCTGAAATAACGCGTGTTCATGTCATGACAGGGAGGGGGAGGGGCACCGTCATACAGTCAGAGAATACAACATACGTGTTTATGTTTTGCCGATTGTGTGGTTTTACAAACTAGGCAATAGCATTGGTGCCGCGTATTGTACATGGACTGCTGGAGAATATTTGGGGTCTATTATTATTATTATACAGGATTTATGGCGCCGACAGTTTGCTCAGCACCTTACATTATGGAGGAAGACAATACAGATCAATACATGAGGGATAGGAGGGCCCTGATCCTTGGAGCTTACAATCTAGGAGGGAGGGGCTAGTGGTACAAGAGGTAATTAACTGTGGGGGATGGAGTGGTAGGAAGAGTAGAGGATTCCAGTATTAGCTGGGGGTGGGGTAGGCTTCCCTGAAGAGATTGGTTTTCAGAGTGCACCTAAAAGTGAGGAGGGTAGGCGATAGCCTGATAGATTGGGGCAGGGAGTTCCAGAGGATGGGGGAAGCCCTTGAGAAATTCTGGAGACGGGCGTGGGAGGAGGAGACAAGAGAGCTAGAGAGAAGGAGGTCCTGCGAGGAGCGGAGAGTATGGGATTGGCAGAGGGGGGTGGGGGATACTGAGTGGAGGTCAGTGGAGGGATTGGCAGAGAGGGGTGGAGGACACTGAGTGGAGGCCAGTGGAGGGATTGGCAGAGAGGGGTGGAGGACACTGAATGGAGGCCAGTGGAGGGATTGGCAGAGGGGGGTGGGGGATACTGAGTAGAGGCCAGTGGAGAGATTGGCAGAGGGGGGTGGAGGACACTGAATGGAGGCCAGTGGAGGGATTGGCAGAGAGGGGTGGAGGACACTGAATGGAGGCCAGTGGAGGGATTGGCAGAGGGGGGTGGGGGATACTGAGTAGAGGCCAGTGTAGGGATTGGCAGAGAGGGGTGGCAGATACAGAATGGTTAGTAAGGTGGATGAGTCTGGCAGCAGCAATCATGAGACTGAAGAGGGGATAGCCTGCAATGAGGTCGGCCAATGAGGAGGGAGTTACAATAGTCAAGGCGATATATAAGAAGGGAGTGAATGAGTTGCTTAGTGGTTTCTGGGGTTAGGAACGGGCCTATCTTGGAGATGTTGTGGAGGTTGGAGATGTTGTGGAGGTTGGAGATGTTTCGGAGGTTGGAGGTGTTGTGGGGGTTGGAGATGTTGCGGAGGTCGGAGATGTTGCGGAGGTCGGAGATGTTGCGGAGGTCGGAGATGTTGCGGAGGTCGGAGGTGTTGCGGAGGTTGGAGATGTTGCGGAGGTCGGAGATGTTGGAGATGTTGCGGAGGTTGGAGGTGTTGCGGAGGTTGGAGATGTTGCGGAGGTTGGAGATGTTGGAGGTTGGAGATGTTGCGGAGGTTGGAGGTGTTGCGGAGGTTGTAGATGTTGCGGAGGTTGGAGGTGTTGCGGAGGTTGGAGATGTTGCGGGGGTTGGAGATGTTGCGGAGGTTGGAGGTGTTGCGGAGGTTGGAGATGTTGCGAAGGTTGGAGATGTTGCGGAGGTTGGAGATGTTGTGGAGGTTGGAGATGTTGCGGAGGTTGGAGATGTTGCGGAGATTGGAGATGTTGCGGAGGTTGGAGATGTGGCGGAGGTGAAGTCTACACGAGTTTGTCAGCGATTGGACTTGAGCCTGAAAGGACAGATGGCAGTCTAGGATTACACCGAGTACTCTGGCATGAGGGGAGGTTCTGATGGTGGCGTTGTTGATCTTGATGGAGAAGTCGGGGGAGGGGGGCACGGGCTGGAGGGAATACAAGAGCTCAGTTTTGGAAAGGTTGAGTTTGAGGAAGTGGAGTGACATCCAGTCTGGTCTATGAGGTTTCTAATCCACATGTTGTTCTATGAAGGTCTGTCCTGGTGCCCAGTGATTGAGGAGGTCCCCATACCCCATGTATTAATAGAGCGACAGAACACTCTGCAGTACAACATCTCCGGATACTTCCCCGATGCTCTGACGGTGAGCTGGTACAGGAAGGAGAAAGGATCCCAGGAATATGTTCCTCTATCACACAATGAGAAGTCCCGGATCCCAGACATCCAGTCCCAGAGACAGTCCGATCACACCTATTCCTGTACAGCCAGACTGCTCTTCACACCGTCCGTGACAGATGGAGAATCGGAGATCACGTGTAGAGTGTCCCATCCCAGCCTGGAGAGACCACTAGAGAGAAGATCAGGACCTCTACAGGTGCAGGGTGAGTGATCCACGGTCTGTGGCAATCAATATCCATACACACTCAGCACATGAAAATATAGACAGCGGTCTATGGATACGAAATGTGCTGTGAAGGTGTCTTCAGAGAGTACGGGGATGTAAAAATATAAACAATCATACTTCCCTAGATGGCTGCAGCACCGATCCCAGCTCCAGCTGTCCCCCACCACCTCTATGACCTGAGCGACCAAACACCACTGATCCCTCAGCTCTCGGTTTTTAGCCTGCAGAGAGCTGATGACTGTCAGTCACCAACTCTCTGCTCTGCCCCTCTAACGCTCACTGGAGTGCTGGGCTGTGGAGGAGATAGGAATGGCTGGTCTAGGCTTCTGGGTGGATCCCAAAAGTATAGCCAAAATGGAGAAGTATAGCCAAAGTAGCTGTTACTGTACTTCTCCTTTAAAGAAGAACTCTTGGATAGGCCAAGAAAAAACACCCATTATTACATTACACACAAAACATTAAACAGTTTAACATGTTATAAAACCTTCTCATTGAGGAGAAACATCTAATGGAATTCTCCTGACCTCACCTCTGTAATTCCAAAGATGACATCATCTTCTCTGCCAAGGAGGAGCTATAACAGGCGGGATGACGTACAGTTGTGTTCAGAATAATATCCGTGTGATGATAAAAGTGAGTAAAGCTGAAAATCCTTCTAATCCTTTTATTTCCATCCACACAAATGCATTGGGAACACGACACATTCTATTCCAAATCACAACATGAAGAAAAATACATCAAATTTGTGTTGTTCCTCTAAAAAAATGGAAGAAAAGTGAATATTAGACGGTTCAAAAAAATGGCCGTGTTTGTATTCTTCTTTACAAACTCCAACATTCACTATATAAACTGAGAAATGTTTGAAGATTTTGCTTTCCTTTGAATGACTTCATGAATATTTGGTTGTAGTCGCACTGTTTCTGAGAACTGCTGTACATCTGTGTTGCATGGAGTCCCCCAACTTCTGGCCCCTGTGATCAGGTATTCCAGCCCAGGATGATTGGACCACATTCCACAGTTCTTCTCTATTTCTTGGTTTGGCCTCAGAAACGGCATTTTTGGTGTCACCCCACAAGTTTTCTATTGGATGAAGATCCGGGGATTGGGCTGGCCACTCCATAACGTCCATCTTGTTGGTCTGGAACCAAGATGTTGCCCGTTTATTGGTGTGTTTGGGGTCGTTGTCTTGGTGGAACCCCCATTTCAAGGGCATTTCCTCTTCAGCATAAGGCAGCATGACCTCTTCAAGTATTCTGATGGATTCAAACTGATCCATGATCCCTGGTATGCGATAAATAGGCCCAACACCGTAGTATGAGAAACATCCCCATATCATGATGCTTGCACCACCATGCTTCACGGTCTTCACAGTGTACTGTGGCTTGAATTCAGTGTTTGGGGGACGTCTGACAAACTGTCTCCGCCCACTAGACCCAAAAAGAACAATCTTACTTCCATCAGTCCACAAAATGTTGCCCCATTTCTCTTTAGGCCGGTCAATGTGCTCTTTGGCAGATTGTAACCTCTTCAGCACACGTCTTTTTCCCAACAGTGGGACTTTGCGGGGACTTCTTGCAGATAGCTTGGCTTCACATCGGCGTCTTCTAATTGTAACAGTCCTCACAGGGAACGTCACACCTTCTTTCATCTTCCTGGAGCTGATTGTTGGCTGAGTCCTCACAGGGAACATCACACCTTCTTTCATCTTCCTGGAGCTGATTGTTGGCTGAGTCCACCCCATTTTGGCTATTCTTCTATCCATTCCAATGGAGGTTTTTCGCTTTCTTCCACGTCTTTCAGGTTTTGGTTGCCATTTTAAAGCATTTGCCATCATTTTAGCTGAGCAGCCGATCATTTTCTGCACTTTTTTATATGTTTTCCTCTCCAATCAACTTTTTAATCAAGGTACGCTGTTCTTCTGAACAATGTCTGGAACGACCCATTTTCCTCAGAATTTCAGAGAGAAATGCACTGTAACCAGCATGTCCAACATTTGCTGCCTTCCTTCCTTAAATAAGGGCAATAATTGCCACCTGTTTGTCAAAGAATGAATGACCTCACTAATAGAACTCCACACGGCTATTATTTTGAACACGCCCCTTTCAATGAGTGATTCAATGACACAGAATCAGCAGCATGCATGTCATGACTGTCGGGTCTGTTGGATTTCTATGACTCTACTACACCTGCTAGGAAATTATCTGCCATGTAGAAATATCATTTCCACCAAAAACAGTGATTGATCCGGTTAGTGATGTCTGACGGCTAGTATTTTCAACACAACTGTATGTTTCAGAGCAACTACTGAGTGAACCGGAAGATGGATGACATCTTCATTGAAGGTAGAGAATCAGCAACAAGGACATGCAAAGAGGTTTTTGCTCGGAGTTTTGCTTTAAGAATTCTCACAGACACAATGAATGGTTGTTGTATTGTTTGTAATAGGATTGTCCTCTATGATTGTCCTCTGATTGTCCTCTGATTGTCCTCTATGATTGTCCTCTATGATTGTCCTCTATGATTGTCCTCTATGATTGTCCTCTATGATTGTCCTCTTTGATTGTCCTCTATGATTGTCCTCTATGATTGTCCTCTATGATTGTCCTCTGATTGTCCTCTATGATTGTTCTCTATGATTGTCCTCTATGATTGTCCTCTATGATTGTCCTCTGATTGTCCTCTATGATTGTCCTCTGATTGTCCTCTATGATTGTCCTCTATGATTGTCCTCTATGATTGTCCTCTATGATTGTCCTCTGATTGTCCTCTATGATTGTCCTCTGATTGTCCTCTATGATTGTCCTCCATGATTGTCCTCTATGATTGTCCTCTATGATTGTCCTCTATGATTGTCCTCTATGATTGTCCTCTGATTGTCCTCTTTGATTGTCCTCTATGATTGTCCTCTATGATTGTCCTCTATGATTGTCCTCTGATTGTCTTCTATGATTGTCCTCTATGATTGTCCTCTATGATTGTCCTCTATGATTGTCCTCTATGATTGTCCTCTGATTGTCCTCTATGATTGTCCTCTATGATTGTCCTCTATGATTGTCCTCTGATTGTCCTCTATGATTGTCCTCTATGATTGTCCTCTGATTGTCCTCTATGGTTGTCCTCTATGGTTGTCCTCTTTGATTGTCCTCTGATTGTCCTCTATGATTGTCCTCTATGATTGTCCTCTATGATTGTCCTCTGATTGTCCTCTATGATTGTCCTCTATGATTGTCCTCTGATTGTCCTCTATGATTGTCCTCTATGATTGTCCTCTTTGATTGTCCTCTATGATTGTCCTCTATGATTGTCCTCTATGATTGTCCTCTATGATTGTCCTCTTTGATTGTCCTCTATGATTGTCCTCTGATTGTCCTCTATGATTGTCCTCTATGATTGTCCTCTATGATTGTCCTCTGATTGTCCTCTATGATTGTCATCTATGATTGTCCTCTATGATTGTCCTCTATGATTGTCCTCTGATTGTCCTCTATGATTGTCCTCTGATTGTCCTCTATGATTGTCCTCTATGATTGTCCTCTATGATTGTCCTCTATGATTGTCCTCTGATTGTCCTCTATGATTGTCCTCTATGATTGTCCTCTATGATTGTCCTCTGATTGTCCTCTATGATTGTCCTCTATGATTGTCCTCTATGATTGTCCTCTGATTGTCCTCTATGATTGTCCTCTATGATTGTCCTCTATGATTGTCCTCTGATTGTCCTCTATGATTGTCCTCTATGATTGTCCTCTGATTGTCCTCTATGATTGTCCTCTATGATTGTCCTCTGATTGTCCTCTATGATTGTCCTCTATGATTGTCCTCTATGATTGTCCTCTATGATTGTCCTCTGATTGTCCTCTATGATTGTCCTTTATGATTGTCCTCTATGATTGTCCTCTATGATTGTCCTCTATGATTGTCAGCCTCATCTAGTGGCCAGAATACGATATTGTTTTTATTGAGGTATTTTGTAAAAATACCACATTACGGCCATTAGATGAAGCTGGTGATCATAGGAGATGAATATATTACAAACAATACGGGGACCAGGGGCGGACTGACCATTTAGAAACTCAGGCACTGCCCGAGGGCCCGGGGTCAGTAGGGGGCCCCATAAGATGCCCCTGGTACCTTTTTCATAGGCTTTTTTGAGTTTGGGCAAGGATACAGGGGCCCCATGATCCCCTATTGCCCGGGGGGCCCCATGAATTGTCAGTCCGCCCCTGTCGGGGACCATTGATTGTGCCTGTACAAATGCATCTGCACAACAAATTCTTTATAAATAGACCCGAAGAGTCCGGTAATACTTTGAAATTGTGCGACTTCCAGTGAAGTCAGATGTCAGGTGCGACTTTGAAGACATCTGCAACTTGCAAGACACAGACATCTATGCAAGCCACACCTGAATTGGTGCATGCACTACTTTCAAAATCAATGCGACTCTGACCAATGTTGGAATGGCACCGATATGACCGCTTTAATTGTGGACAATAGGGTGCAGCTGGCCGTGGGATTTGAAACTCACCTGGCATGGCAAATCGCATGGCAAGTCACACCCGGTATGATTGGGCTTTCAGCGTTGATTGCGAATTTAACACACTTTTGTTTTACTATTTTTATTAAAAACTTTCATTTTTTTTTTCCAGCTAAACCAAATGGGAGGAGGCCGATAAAAGCCTCTCTGGGCAGTGGGGAGGTAATATTGTCTTCTGTATTGGAGAACGTCTATCCCAAACACATCCAGATCCAGTGGTGTTACTGGTCAGGAGGGAAGCCGGAACACTGCCCATCTAAGCAGCCATATACACGTAATGTAAATAAAACCTTCAGTGTTACCAGTGAATGTACCATCCCTGAGGATCTCCTCCACCATCCAGACTTCAGAGTAAGAGTGACCTGGAGACACGAGTCCATGGAGGACGAGGAATACAAGGAATTCTCTATGAGAGACAAAGGTAACAGAAACAAACTTACAGTATATTAAGGAACTCAATATTTTCCTCAGTAAAACAAGAAAGAAATGGGAGGTAGCTGAGTATACGGCTCATACCAGAGGATACAAAGTTACAAATCTGAATTATTTTATATATAACGGGTGGAAACATTGTTAAAACAAACCTTAACGATCGGTTCACACCTACAGTCATGGCCAAAAACTGCGGCACCCCTGCATTGCCGTCAGATAATGCACCGCATTGTCCATAAAAATGTCGCAATGACAAATGTTTCGGCATTCTCATGTTTATTTCTTTTGTTTGTATTGGTGACACAAAAAAGTGGAGAAACAAAAGGCTAAATTATTATTATTATACAGTATTTATGAAGCGCCGATAGTTGGCTCAGCGCTGTACATTACAAAGGGGGACAGAACATGTGACAGAACAATACCAATACAATGCAATACACGAGGGGATTGAGGGCCCTGATCCTTGGAGCTTACAATCTAGGAGGGAGGGGATGGGAGCACAGGAGGAGATAGCTGTGGGGGATGGAGTGGTAGAAAGAGTGGAGGAGATTGGCTGTTAGATGAGGGTGGGGTAGGCTTCCCTGAAGAGATGGGTTTTCAGGGAGTGCCTAAAGGAGAGGAGAGTAGGTATTAGTTTCATGGATTGGGGTAGGGAGTTCCAGAGGATGGGGGAAGCCCTGGAGAAGTCCTGGAGATGGGCATGGGAGGAGGAGACCAGGGAACTGGAGTGTAGGAGGTCTTGTGAGGAGCAGAGAGTATGGGTTGGGTGGTATTTGGATATTAGGTCAGTGATGTAATTTGGGGCAGTATGGTGGACGGCATTGTACGTCAGTGTTAGCATTTTGAATTTTATCTGTTGGGCAATCGGAGGCCAGTGGAGGGATTGGCAGAGAGGGGTGGAGGACACTGAGTGGAGGCCAGTGGAGGGATTGGCAGAGAGGGGTGGAGGACACTAAGTGGAGGTCAGTAGAGGGATTGGCAGAGGGGGGTGGAGGACACTGAGTGGAGGCCAGTGGAGGGATTGGCAGAGAGGGATGGAGAACGCTGAGTGGAGGCCAGTGGAGGGATTGGCAGAGAGGGATGGAGGACACTGAGTGGAAGCCAGTGGAGGGATTGGCAGAGGGGGTGGAGGACACTGAGTGGAGGCCAGTGGAGGGATTGGCAGAGAGGCGTGGAGGACACTGAGTGGAGGCCAGTGGAGGGATTAGCAGAGGGGGGTGGAGGACACTGAGTGGAGGCCAGTGGAGGGATTGGCAGAGAGGGGTGGAGGGCACTGAGTGGAGGCCAGTGGAGGGATTGGCAGAGGGGGGTGGCAGAAGCGGAGCGGTTGGTGAGGTGGATGAGTCTGGCCGCTGAGTTCAGGATAGACTGAAGTGGGGATAGTCTGTGATGAGGGAGGCCGGTGAGGAGGGAGTTGCAGTAGTCCAGATGTGAGATAATAAGGGAGTAGATGAGTTGTTTAGTGGTGTCTGGGGTTAGGAATGAACGTATCTTGGAGATGTTGCGGAGGTCAGAGATGTTGCGGAGGCGGAGTCTGCATGAATTTGCCAGCGATTGGACCTGGGGCTGGAAGGATAGGTTGGAGTCTAGGATGACACCAAGTACTCTGGCCTGCGGGGTGGGACTGATGGTGGCATTGTTGGTCATGATGGAGAAGTCGGGGGGGGGGGGGGGGAACTAGGAGCTCAGTTTTTGAAAGGTTTAGTTTGATGAAGTGGAGTGACATCCAGTCTGATATGTCGCTCAGTAGGTGGGTGATACGGGCGGAGACCGAGGGGGTGAGGTGGGGGGCGGAGACCGAGGGGGTGAGGTGGGGGATGGAGAGGTAGATTTGTGTGTCGTCGGCATAGAGGTGGTAGTTGAAGCCGTGAGAGTGTATGAGTTGGCCAAGGGAGGAGGTGTAGATGGAGAAAAGAAGGGGCCCGAGGACAGAGCCTTGAGGGACCCCAACAGAGAGGGGGAGGGAAGGGGAGTTGATAGCGTTATAGGTAACACTGAAGGAGTGTGGGGATAGGAGGAGAGCCAGGAGAGAGCAGAGTCTCTGAGGCCAAGGGAGTGTAGTTTTTTGAGGAGGAGGGGGTGTTTGACCGTGTCGAAAGCCGAGGAGAGGTCGAGGAGGTCTGACAGATTCCACGCAAAACCCCAAAAATGGACCGGAGAAAATGGCACCTTCTCAAAATTGCATTCCAAGTTTGTGACGCTCCTGTAATTTGTAATTAAACTCACCTGTATCAATTAACAGGTGCTGACAAT
Organism: Staurois parvus; assembly: GCF_062004578.1. NCBI lineage: Eukaryota > Metazoa > Chordata > Amphibia > Anura > Ranidae > Staurois > Staurois parvus. The sequence goes on from NW_028320964.1 coordinate 58,378, forward strand.
GTGGAAATCACACCGACAACCAGGTAAAATGGTGAAAAATTGACTCAACTTTTCTGTGGCGTGTCTATGTGTGCCAAATGGAGCATGGAGAAGAGAAAGAGCAGCAAAGAATTGTCGGAGGATTTGAAAACAAAAATTGTAGAAAAGCAAGTCCATCTCCGGGGATGCTAATGTTCCTGTGTCTACTGTGCGCAGCATTGTCAAGAATTTACAGCCCGTGGCACAGTAGCTAATGTCCCTGGACATGGACAAAAGAGAAAAATTGGTCAAAAATTTTAAACAAGGATTGCTCAAATGGTGCCTAAAGAACCACCAGACAAATCCAAGCTGACCTTCAGGCACCGGGTACAACTGTGTTCGCTCGCACTATACATCGCCATCTGAATGAAAAGGGACACTATGGGAGGAGACCCAGGAGGACCCCACCGCTGACACAGAAATATGAGAGGAGACCCAGGAGGACCCCACCGCTGACACAGAAATATGGTAGGAGACCCAGGAGGACCCCACCGCTGACACAGAAATATGGGGGGAGACCCAGGAGGACCCCACCGCTGACACAGAAATATGGGAGGAGACCCAGGAGGACCCCACCGCTGACACAGAAATATGGGAGGAGACCCAGGAGGACACCACCGCTGACACAAAAATATGGAAGGAGACCCAGGAGGACCCCACCGCTGACACAGAAATATGGGAGGAGACCCAGGAGGACCCCACCGCTGACACAGAAATATGGGAGGAGACCCAGGAGGACCCCACCGCTGACACAAAAATATGGGAGGAGACCCAGGAGGACACCACTGCTGACACAGAAATATGGAGGGAGACCCAGGAGGACCCCACCGCTGACACAGAAATATGGGAGGAGACCCAGGAAGACCCCACCGCTGACACAGAAATATGGAAGGAGACCCAGGAGGACCCCACCGCTGACACAGAAATATGGGAGGAGACCCAGGAGGACCCCAACGCTGACACAGAAATATGGGAGGAGACCCAGGAGGACACCACCGCTGACACAAAAATATGGGAGGAGACCCAGGAGGACCCCACCGCTGACACAGAAATATGGGAGGAGACCCAGGAGGACCCCACCGCTGACACAAAAATATGGGAGGAGACCCAGGAGGACACCACCGCTGACACAGAAATATGGAGGGAGACCCAGGAGGACCCCACCGCTGACACAGAAATATGGGAGGAGACCCAGGAAGACCCCACCGCTGACACAGAAATATGGGAGGAGACCCAGGAGGACCCCAACGCTGACACAGAAATATGGGAGGAGACCCAGGAGGACACCACCGCTGACACAAAAATATGGGAGGAGACCCAGGAGGACCCCACCGCTGACACAGAAATATGAAGGGAGACCCAGGAGGACCCCACCGCTGACACAGAAATATGGGAGGAGACCCAGGAGGACCCCACCGCTGACACAGAAATATGAAGGGAGACCCAGGAGGACCCCACCGCTGACACAGAAATATGAAGGGAGACCCAGGAGGACCCCACCGCTGACACAGAAATATGGGAGGAGACCCAGGAGGACCCCACCGCTGACACAGAAATATGGAGGGACACCCAGGAGGACCCCACCGCTGACATAGAAATATGGGGGGAGACCCAGGAGGACCCCACCGCTGACATAGAAATATGGGGGGAGACCCAGGAGGACCCCACCGCTGACACAGAAATATGGGAGGAGACCCAGGAGGACCCCACCGCTGACACAGATATATGGGAGGAGACCCAGGAGGACCCCACCGCTGACACAGAAATATGGAGGGAGACCCAGGAGGACCCCACCGCTGACACAGAAATATGGGAGGAGACCCAGGAGGACCCCACCGCTGACACAGAAATATGGGAGGAGACCCAGGAGGACCCCACCGCTGACACAGAAATATGGGAGGAGACCCAGGAGGACCCCACCGCTGACACAGAAATATGGGGGGAGACCCAGGAGGACCCCACCGCTGACACAGAAATATGGGAGGAGACCCAGGAGGACACCACCGCTGACACAGAAATATGGGAGGAGACCCAGGAGGACACCACCGCTGACACAGAAAGATGGAGGGAGACCCAGGAGGACCCCACCGCTGACACAGAAATATGGGAGGAGACCCAGGAAGACCCCACCGCTGACACAGAAATATGGGAGGAGACCCAGGAGGACCCCAACGCTGACACAGAAATATGGGAGGAGACCCAGGAGGACACCACCGCTGACACAAAAATATGGGAGGAGACCCAGGAGGACCCCACCGCTGACACAGAAATATGAAGGGAGACCCAGGAGGACCCCACCGCTGACACAGAAATATGGGAGGAGACCCAGGAGGACCCCACCGCTGACACAGAAATATGGAGGGAGACCCAGGAGGACCCCACCGCTGACATAGAAATATGGGGGGAGACCCAGGAGGACCCCACCGCTGACATAGAAATATGGGGGGAGACCCAGGAGGACCCCACCGCTGACACAGAAATATGGGAGGAGACCCAGGAGGACCCCACCGCTGACACAGATATATGGGAGGAGACCCAGGAGGACCCCACCGCTGACACAGAAATATGGAGGGAGACCCAGGAGGACACCACCGCTGACACAGAAATATGGAGGGAGACCCAAGAGGACCCCACTGCTGACAAAGAAACGTAAAAAAGCCAGATTGGAATTTGCCAAAACTTACCTGAGGAAGCCAAAATCCTTCTGGGAGAATGTGCTGTGGCCAGACAAAACAAAATGACAGCTTTTTGGTAAAGCCCATTGTGACGGAAGGTAGGCAGGACAGAACACACAGAGTAGATGGCAAACGCACAAAGCTTTATTGAGGCAGATGACAGTCACTGAATAGGGGAGTTCGCAGGGAGGGTGAATACGCCACCCCAGGGCGACAAGGAGGGGCAAACACACTTAAAGTCCAACACCGAGAGCCAAGGGAGAGTCTCTGTAGCAATTGTAATCCAACAGGGGGGTGGGGTGAGTCTCTGTAGCAATTGTAACCCAACAGGGGGGGGTGGGGGGTCAGCACAGGAACAGTTCAAGTGAAGCAGGGAGAGAGCATGTACTCACGGATCTGACAGGGTGCCTGGTCTCCCACTGGGGGTCTCTGGTGGCTAGCAGGCAGTCTTCCCCTGCTCTGGGAGTCTCTGGATCCGTGGTGGCTAGCAGGCAGTCTTCCCTTGCTCTGGGGTTCTCTGGACCCCTGGTGGCTATCAGGCAGTCTTCCCCTTGCTCTGGGGGTCTCTGGATCCCTGGTGGCTAGCAGGCAGTCTTCTCCTTGCTCTGGGGGTCTCTGGATCCCTGGTGGCTAGCAGGCAGTCTTCTCCTGCTCTGGGGGTCTCTGGATCCCTGGTACCTAGCAGGCAGTCTTAGGCAGGCTTGGGTCTCTGCAGAGTCTGTCCACAAAGGTCCCCACCGCACCTGGGGCTCCTTCAGTGGCTGCACAGCGGTGAATACCCCGGGAGCGCCCGGCATCAGCTTCTTAAGCTGATGTCGGACGCCCCCTAGTCGCTTTGTCCAGAGACATCCGCAAGCGTGGGAACTTCCTGTACACGCGCTGCGGATGTCAGGGCTCACGCGGCTCCAGCCTGTCGCAGGGAGAGGGGCCGCACCTCTCGTCCTGAGGTTCGGCTTCAAAGAGCCGCTCCAGGAGAGCAGTGGGGGGGCCTGAGGGGAAGGACAAGGGACGACAGGGACAGCAGGGACAGAGCAGGGGGGCTGAGAGGGGGAAGCAGCTGTGACACCCATCATTCTACTATTTTCAGAAAAAGCAATGAGGCCTTTAAACCACTTGTCTACCGAGCACTTTCACCCCTCCCTGCCCAGGACAATTTCCAGCTTTCAGCGCTATCACACTTTGAATGACAATTGCGCGGTCATGCAACACTGTACCCAGATGAATTTTTTAGCATTTTTTTTGAGACAGATAAAGCTTTCTTTTGGTGGTATTTAATCACCGCTGGGATTTTTTTTTTTTGCTAAACAAACCAAAAACAAAAAATTTAGTAAATAAGTAAATTTTCTCCTTCACTGATGTGCACTGAGGAGGCACTGGTAGGTGGCACTGATGGGCATTGACAGGCACTCATATATGGCACTGATAGGCGGCACTGACTGGAACTGTTAGGTGGCACTGACGGGCACTGATAGGCGGCACTGATGGTCACTGTAAGGAAATATGTCTTATTAACTGGCATCCATGCTGTGTAATGCCTCCATTTCTAGACGTGTGAACAGTTAGTTTCGATTTTGTGACTTCTCTCTCGTTTTCTTAGACTAGTTTCATTTCTGTAAAGAGAACCACCTTATATGGAATCCCTCAACTATTTGCAGTTTCTGTTCTTCACGTAACTATATTGATAAGAATGGAATGTTTCATTGGTCATCCTGAGATTAAGCCACGCCCACTGAGTTCTGTATAACCGTTCTTGTCAGGCATTAAACTTTCAGAGATGTAGCGTGCACACTTCGGTGTCGGAGATTTATTTCTCCCAGGCCTGAAGGTGAAAATAACGAGGACAAGGGGGCTACAGACATAGGTTAAATCCTTACAGGCACTGATAGTTGACACTGACTGGCACTGATAGTTGGCACTGAAAGGCAGCTCAGATGGGCACTGATATGTGGCATTGATGTGCACTGGTAGGCACTGATATGTGGCATATATGTGGCACAGATGGGCACTGGCAGGTGGCATTGATGCGCACTGACTGGCGGCATTGATGGATACTGACAGGCAGGGGCGGACTGACCATTTGGAAGCTCGGGCACTGCCCGAGGGCCCGGGATCAGTAGGGGGCCCCATGAAATGTCCCTGGTACCTTTTTCATTGGCTTTTTTGAGTTTGGGCAAGGACACAGGGGCCCCATGATCCCCTATTGCCCGGGGGCCCTATGAGTTGTCAGTCCGCCCCTGGCCAGCAGCATAATAATTCAAAATAGTTCATGCTGATTGAGGGACTTAGGCTCCACTCCAGGTACTGGGCATTAGATGCATATGCAGACTAACTGGGAAATGGTGGATTTTTTGGTGATTGAGCAGATAGATCCGATGGAATACTAAAGATCTCATGAGACCACCAAAGGTTTAACTATTCCCAAACATAAAGGTCATACTCCACTTTACAGCTGAACTCCAGGAAAACGGAAAGTCTTCCCTTGCGGAGGGGCCGACCCCACACTGCAAGGGTGAAATACTCATGTGGGAGGACAGTAAGAGTCCCTTTACCTAGCCGATCCTTTGCTCTCCTGGCAGACGGAACTCCCCTATGCTAAGGAGGTGGACTGTCTCATGGCCGTTGCATTGATCTTGATGACATCAGAAAACTAAACTGCTGGATGTAGAGGAGAAGAGGCTGCGGAGGGTGGGGGGGCTGATCTAGCAGTGCAGATGAGCCATCAGGAGTGCAGGATGGGGTAAGTTGCTGTACCCACCCTCCAGACATACACGAGCAGTTAACTCTTGTTAGGGAAGATCTCTGTTTTCTAGAGTTCATCTTCAAACTAGTTTATTGTCTTTTACTAAAAGCCATCATAAAATCACACAAGGGTGATTGTTCCAAAAATATACAAGAGATCCCTGAGCTCAAATCCCAACAGCTAGTGCATGCATTTACCCATCAGGTGCTAAGGGGTGTAACCACATATTACCACCAGAAATTCTGAAGGACCCTCTGCACACTGGTATATACCCTTCCCAGCAGACTATGCATCACCAACAATGGACACAACTCACCCCCAAGGGACACAGCTCACCACCGAGGGACAAAGCTCACCACCAAGGGAAACAGCTCACCACCGAGGGACGCAGCTCACCACCGAGGGAAACAGCTCACCACCGAGGGAAACAGCTCACCACCGAGGGACACAGCTCACCACCGAGGGACACAGCTCACCACCGAGGGACACAGCTCACCACCGAGGGACACAGCTCACCACCGAGGGACACAGCTCACCACCGAGGGACACAGCTCACCACCGAGGGAAACAGCTCACCACCGAGGGACACAGCTCACCACCGAGGGACACAGCTCACCACCGAGGGACACAGGTCACCTCTGAGGGACACAACTCACTACCGAGGGACACAGCTCACCACCGAGGGAAACAGCTCACCACCGAGGGACACAGCTCACCACCGAGGGACACAGCTCACCACCGAGGGACACAGCTCACCACCGAGGGACACAGGTCACCTCTGAGGGACACAACTCACTACCGAGGGACACAGCTCACCACCGAGGGAAACAGCTCACCTCTGAGGGACACAGCTCACCACCGAGGGACACAGCTCACCACCGAGGGACACAGGTCACCTCTGAGGGACACAACTCACTACCGAGGGACACAGCTCACCACCGAGGGACACAGCTCACCACCGAGGGACACAGGTCACCTCTGAGGGACACAACTCACTACCAAGGGACACAACTCACCAACAAGAAATTCTGAAGGCTTAGGGGACCCCTCACTGACACCAACATCTTCCACTCGACTCCCTCGTCAGCGCGACTGTGAGGGATTTCCGGTACGAAGAATCGCGATCGGGAATGCGCATGTGCAAAGGAGATTCCACAGAAGAATTGCCGATTGTACACAGGTGCGCAGGAATGCGCGATCGCGCACATGCATGCACACGTGCACACGCACGGCAAAGATTGGCACCAGACGGCCTATTTAAGGAGTGCCTCTGCTCAGATTCAGTGCTGACTGGTCTTCAGCTCCCCCCCCCCCGTGTCCTGCACAAATCCTTTGTTGCTGACCTGGCTTGTTCCTGACCCGACTCCGATTGCTCTCCTGCTCCTGGTTCCTGACTTTGGCTTCTCCTTCTGATTCTGTACCGCGCTGCCCGACTGTTTATGACCCTGGCTATTCCCATGACTCTGCTCCAGTCCTGTGTCCTTGCTACCTACCTTGCTCTGCTGCACATCTGGCAATCCACTGAACCTGCCTGGTCTATTTCTACGGTGCCCAAATCAGAGGATACTCTGCCTACCAAGGTCATCATCTGCAAGAGCCGCAAGCAACAACCACTGGCGCTCTTGTCCTCCTGGTCCCTAGACTCCCTCTGTTCCAACCTCAGTGGGGTCAGGGCTAGTGACACAAGTGAGGCCGACCTCGTCAATTCAGTCTTCCATCAGGTACGTGACATTGACTCTCCCATATGTATGGACCAGTCCTACTACTCTACCAGGGCCTCCAACTTGGAATTGGCCAAACTCCTATAAACATGCAAATTAGATCTCCACCCCTTCCTGCTCACTGACTTCTGGAAGGTTCAATGTTCTCCAGGGCCTGGAGGAGGCGATTGAGTCCCAGCCTGTTAAGTCGTCCAGCTGACTTGCAATAACCCGACCTTGATCACAGACTCACACAGTGACCACGAGTCGTACGCAGTACATTTCCCTGCAATACACTACACCAGTGATGGCGAACCCGTGGCACGCCGAGCCTTATCTGTGGGCACGCCAGGAGAATCCAGCGGCGCGCTGTCTTCCCGGCTGTAGTGTGCGTGACAGCCGGGTCCCAAGTGCGCATGCACAAGAAGCAGTGCTCTTTGTGAATGGTAAGGCGGTACCTGGGACACATGACAGATCCCAGAAGCCGCCGGACCAATCACAAAGCGCAGCGCTTCTCGCGCATGCGCACTGGGCATCCGGCTGTCCGACGAGCGCCATTACAGAAGCCGGGAAGACAGCGCGCCGCTGGATAAAGGAACAGGTAGGATAAAAAAAAAACTCTGCGGAAGTAAGAGCGGGTACCCCCCCCCCCTCCCCAAAGGTCAGCAGTCATCTCTGTACTGTCCGCAGTCTCTGGTCATCTCCTGTACTGTCCGCAGTCTCTGGTCATCTCCTGTGCTGTCCGCAGTCTCTGGTCATCTCCTGTACTGTGTCCGCAGTCTCTGGTCATCCCTGTGCTGTCCGCAGTCTCTGGTCCTCTCCTGTACTATGTCTGCAGTCTCTGGTCATCTCCTGTACTGTGTCCGCAGTCTCTGGTCATCTCCTGTACTATGTCCGCAGTCTCTGGTCATCTCCTGTACTGTGTCCGCAGTCTCTGGTCATCCCTGTGCTGTCCACAGTCTCTGGTCATCTCCTGTACTGTGTCCGCAGTCTCTGGTCATCTCCTGTACTATGTCCGCAGTCTCTGGTCATCTCCTGTACTGTGTCCACAGTCTCTGGTCATCTCCTGTACTGTCCGCAGTCTCTGGTCATCCCTGTACTGTCCGCAGTCTCTGGTCATCTCCTGTACTGTCCGCAGTCTCTGGTCATCCCTGTACTGTCCGCAGTCTCTGGTCATCCCTGTACTGTCCGCAGTCTCTGGTCATCTCCTGTACTTTCCGCAGTCTCTGGTCATCCCTGTACTGTGTCCGCAGTCTCTGGTCATCTCCTGTACTGTTCGCAGTCTCTGGTCATCTCCTGTACTGTGTCCGCAGTCTCTGGTCATCTCCTGTACTGTCCGCAGTCTCTGGTCATCTCCTGTACTGTGTCCGCAGTCTCTGGTCATCTCCTGTACTATGTCTGCAGTCTCTGGTCATCTCCTGTACTGTGTCCGCAGTCTCTGGTCATCTCCTGTACTGTGTCCGCAGTCTCTGGTCATCTCTTGTACTGTGTCTGCAGTCTCTGGTCATCCCTGTACTGTGTCCGCAGTCTCTGGTCATCTCCTGTACTGTGTCCGCAGTCTCTGGTCATCTCCTGTACTGTGTCCGCAGTCTCTGGTCATCTCCTGTACTGTCCGCAGTCTCTGGTCATCCCTGTACTGTCCGCAGTCTCTGGTCATCCCTGTACTGTGTCCGCAGTCTCTGGTCATCTCCTGTACTGTGTCCGCAGTCTCTGGTCATCCCTGTACTGTCCGCAGTCTCTGGTCATCTCCTGTACTGTGTCCGCAGTCTCTGGTCATCTCCTGTACAATGTCCGCAGTCTCTGGTCATCTCCTGTACTATGTCCGCAGTCTCTGGTCATCTCCTGTACTGTGTCTGCAGTCTCTGGTCATCTCCTGTACTATGTCCGCAGTCTCTGGTCATCCCTGTACTGTCCGCAGTCTCTGGTCATCTCCTGTACTGTGTCCGCAGTCTCTGGTCATCTCCTGTACTGTGTCCGCAGTCTCTGGTCATCTCCTGTACTGTGTCTGCAGTCTCTGGTCATCTCCTGTACTATGTCTGCAGTCTCTGGTCATCCCTGTACTGTCTGCAGTCTCTGGTCATCTCCTGTACTGTCCGCAGTCTCTGGTCATCTCCTGTACTGTGTCCGCAGTCTCTGGTCATCTCCTGTACTGTCCGCAGTCTCTGGTCATCTCCTGTACTGTCCGCAGTCTCTGGTCATCTCCTGTACTGTGTCCGCAGTCTCTGGTCATCTCCTGTACTATGTCCGCAGTCTCTGATCATCCCCTGTACTATGTCCGCAGTCTCCGGTCATCCCTGTGCTGTCCGCAGTCTCTGGTCATCTCCTGTACTGTGTCCGCAGTCTCTGGTCATCTCCTGTACTATGTCCGCAGTCTCTGGTCATCCCCTGTACTGTGTCCGCAGTCTCTGGTCATCTCCTGTACTATGTCCGCAGTCTCTGGTCATCTCCTGTACTGTGTCCGCAGTCTCTGGTCATCTCCTGTACTGTGTCCGCAGTCTCTGGTCATCTCCTGTACTATGTCCGCAGTCTCTGACCGTCTCCTGTACTATGTCCGCAGTCTCTGGTCATCTCCTGTACTGTGTCCGCAGTCTCTGGTCATCTCCTGTACTGTGTCCGCAGTCTCTGGTCATCTCCTGTACTGTGTCCGCAGTCTCTGGTCATCTCCTGTACTATGTCCGCAGTCTCTGACCGTCTCCTGTACTATGTCTGCAGTCTCTGGTCATCCCCTGTACTATGTCTGCAGTCTCTGGTCATCTCCTGTACCGTCCGCAGTCTCTGGTCATCCCCTGTCCTGTGTCCGCAGTCTCTGGTCATCTCCTGTACTATGTCCGCAGTCTCTGGTCATCTCCTGTACTATGTCCGCAGTCTCTGGTCATCTCCTGTACTGTGTCCGCAGTCTCTGGTCATCCCCTGTACTGTGTCCGCAGTCTCTGGTCATCTCCTGTACTATGTCCGCAGTCTCTGGTCATCTCCTGTACTATGTCTGCAGTCTCTGGTCATCTCCTGTACTGTGTCTGCAGTCTCTGGTCATCTCCTGTACTGTGTCCGCAGTCTCTGGTCATCCCTGTACTGTTAATTAGTTTGCACTTCTGTACGAGTTGTTTTTTTCTAAACCAAAAGCTCGATATTCAGGTTTCATTGCAGTGTTGGCACTTTGAAAGAAATAAGTTGGTTTTGGGTTGCAGTTTGGGCACTCGGGGCTCACAAAGGTTCGCCATCACTGCAATACACTATTCTAGTAGCACACTGGAGGGTGCTACATGTAGGTTCTCTCATGTTAATCCAGTGAATGCAGAACACAATGTACAAATGGGCTTTACTTTTACTTTTTGATTTGTGTAGACTTTCCCTGGAGGCCACATGTGGAGATGTCAGTCCCACCCCCGAGGAGCAGTGAAGAAGCCACCATACAGTGCACAGTAACAAAATACTTCCCGAATGCTGTGAATGTGAAGTGGTTGAGAAAAGACAAGCAATCCAGAGAAATGTATCCCGTGTCTTCAGATGGGATGTACAGAATTACGAATACTCTACTAGGGAGACAGAATGACAAGACGTATGGGTATACATCGTGTGTGACCTTCTCCCCGTCTCTGGAGAGAGATCAGGATGTGGAATATATCTGCAAGGTGGAACATCCCAGCCTGGAACAACCAATAGAGAGGAGTACAGGAGCTCTGCATGTCACCGGTGAGTACCACATTGACTACAGTATGATATTCAGAGTGGGCTGTTTATTACTGCTGTAGACAAGCCGTTTCCTTCATTTTGCTGCATTGCAACCATGTAGGTACCGTAGATGTCCTCTGTAGTACCTTGGGAAGGGAAGAAAAGGTTTTTACTGCCATATTATTGGGTATCCTGTGTTGCATTATTGTTTACACACCAGTAATGAACAATCCATACAACCTGTGTACTGTGTATTAGTTTTACTGGATTGTCCAACAACCTACCTACATTGTAAATGAAGAGATGGTGGCGTCTGGTAACAAACATGAAAATACAGTATGATACATGAAGGTGTTTGTGTAGGGCTAGCAACTTGTCATGTGACAGTACTTGGATTTGGCAATAGATGACCATGTCCCAAACAATGGCAATAGATGACCATGTCCCAAACAATGGCGATAGGTGACCATGTACCAAGTACTGGTGATAGGTGACCATGTACCAAGTACTGGTGATAGGTGACCATGTACCAAGTACTGGCGATAGGTGACCATGTACCAAACAATGGCGATAGGTGACCATGTACCAAACAATGGAGATAGGTAACCATGTACCAAACAATGGAGATAGGTGACCATGTACCAAACAATGGCGATAGGTGACCATGTACCAAACAATGGCGATAGGTGACCATGTACCAAACAATGGTGATAAGTGATCATGTACCAAACAATGGAGATAGGTGACCATGTACCAAACAATGGAGATAGGTAACCATGTACCAAACAATGGAGATAGGTGATCATGTACCAAGTACTGGTGATAGGTGACCATGTACCAAACAATGGCGATAGGTGACCATGTACCAAGTACTGGCGATAGGTGACCATGTACCAAGTACTGGCGATAGGTGACCATGTACCAAGTACTGGCGATAGGTGACCATGTACCAAGTACTGGCGATAGGTGACCATGTACCAAACAATGGCGGTAGGTGACCATGTACCAAACAATGGCGGTAGGTGACCATGTACCAAACAATGGTGGTAGGTGACCATGTACCAAACAATGGCGATAGGTGACCATGTACCAAGTACTGGCGATAGGTGACCATGTACCAAACAATGGCGATAGGTGACCATGTACCAAACAATGGCGATAGGTGACCATGTACCAAACAATGGCGATAGGTGACCATGTCCCAAACAATGGCGATAGGTGACCATGTACCAAGTACTGGCGATAGGTGACCATGTACCAAACAATGGCGATAGGTGACCATGTGCCAAACAATGGCGATAGGTGACCATGTGCCAAACAATGGCGATAGGTGACCATGTACCAAACAATGGAGATAGGTGACCATGTACCAAACAATGGCGATAGGTGACCATGTACCAAACAATGGCGATAGGTGACCATGTACCAAACAATGGAGATAGGTGACCATGTACCAAACAATGGCGATAGGTGACCATGTACCAAACAATGGAGATAGGTGACCATGTACCAAACAATGGAGATAGGTGACCATGTACCAAGTACTGGAGATAGGTGACCATGTACCAAACAATGGCGATAGGTGACCATGTACCAAGTACTGGAGATAGGTGACCATGTACCAAACAATGGCGATAGGTGACCATGTACCAAACAATGGCGATAGGTGACCATGTACCAAACAATGGCGATAGGTGACCATGTACCAAACAATGGAGATAGGTGACCATGTACCAAGTACTGGAGATAGGTGACCATGTACCAAACAATGGAGATAGGTGACCATGTACCAAACAATGGAGATAGGTGACCATGTACCAAACAATGGTGATAGGTGACCATGTACCAAACAATGGAGATAGGTGACCATGTACCAAACAATGGTGATAGGTGACCATGTATCAAACAATGGTGATAGGTGACCATGTATCAAACAATGGTGATAGGTGACCATGTATCAAACAATGGAGATAGGTGACCATGTACCAAACTACTGAAAAGAGGAGACACTGTACCAAGTACTATTGTGAGAGGATACTGTGCACACTATACCTAGAAATTCAGGTCTATCAGAGAGCTGTAGCAAAGTAATGGGGAGACGGTTGGCAAAATAGGGGCTCTTTCACATGGGCAGCCAGGGGATGGTGAAAACAAGCAGTTAAACTGCGGTTTTACCACCCCTGACTACCTATTTAAAAGCTAACATAAAGCGAGACTATACACATGCCATGGCTTTGATGTTTTAAATTACCACCGCTACCAATTTATCATAGCTTGTTGACTTGACAGGCGGCAGTGATCTGTTAAACTCACCATTTCAAGTCAATGGGGCCATGCCCATGGTTGAGAGATTTTAGTTCCATCTTAACCACTTGCCTACTGAGCACTTCTACCCCCTTCCTGCCTACCGGGCACTTCTACCCCCTTCCTGTCCACCGGGCACTTCTACCCCCTTCCTGCCTACAGGACACTTCTACCCCCTTCCTGCCTACAGGACACTTCTACCCCCTTCCTGCCTACAGGACACTTCTATCCCCTTCCTGCCCACCGGGCACTTCTACCCCCTTCCTGCCTACAGGGCACTTCTACCCCCTTCCTGCCTCCCGGACACTTCTACCCCCTTCCTGCCCACCGGGCACTTCTACCCCCTTCCTGCCCACCGGGCACTTCTACCCCCTTCCTGCCTACAGGGCACTTCTACCCCCTTCCTGCCTACAGGGCACTTCTACCACCTTCCTGCCTACAGGACACTTCTACCCCCTTCCTGCCTACTGGACACTTCTACCCCCTTCCTGCCTACAGGGCACTTCTACCCCCTTCCTGCCTACCGGGCACTTCTACCCCCTTCCTGCCTACAGGGCACTTCTACCCCCTTCCTGCCTACAGGACACTTCTACCCCCTTCCTGCCTACCGGGCACTTCTACCCCCTTCCTGCCTACAGGACACTTCTACCCCCTTCCTGTCTACAGGACACTTCTACCCCCTTCCTGCCTACTGGACACTTCTACCCCCTTCCTGCCCACCGGGCACTTCTACCCCCTTCCTGCCTACAGGACACTTCTACCCCCTTCCTGCCTACAGGGCACTTCTACCCCCTTCCTGCCTACAGGGCACTTCTACCCCCTTCCTGCCTACAGGACACTTCTACCCCCTTCCTGCCTACCGGGCACTTCTACCCCCTTCCTGCCTACAGGACACTTCTACCCCCTTCCTGTCCCCTGGGCACTTCTGCCCCCTTCCTGCCTACCGGACACTTCTACCCCCTTCCTGCCTACAGGACACTTCTACCCCCTTCCTGCCTACCGGGCACTTCTACCCCCTTCCTGCCTACAGGACACTTCTACCCCCTTCCTGTCTACCGGACACTTCTACCCCCTTCCTGTCCCCTGGGCACTTCTGCCCCCTTCCTGCCTACCGGACACTTCTACCCCCTTCCTGCCTACAGGACACTTCTACCCCCTTCCTGCCTACAGGACACTTCTACCCCCTTCCTGCCTACAGGACACTTCTACCCCCTTCCTGCCTACTGGACACTTCTACCCCCTTCCTGCCCACCGGGCACTTCTACCCCCTTCCTGCCTACAGGACACTTCTACCCCCTTCCTGCCTACAGGGCACTTCTACCCCCTTCCTGCCTACAGGGCACTTCTACCCCCTTCCTGCCTCCCGGACACTTCTACCCCCTTCCTGCCCACCGGGCACTTCTACCCCCTTCCTGCCCACCGGGCACTTCTACCCCCTTCCTGCCTACAGGGCACTTCTACCCCCTTCCTGCCTACAGGGCACTTCTACCCCCTTCCTGCCTACAGGACACTTCTACCCCCTTCCTGCCTACCGGACACTTCTACCCCCTTCCTGCCTACAGGGCACTTCTACCCCCTTCCTGCCTACCGGGCACTTCTACCCCCTTCCTGCCTACAGGACACTTCTACCCCCTTCCTGCCTACCGGGCACTTCTACCCCCTTCCTGCCTACAGGACACTTCTACCCCCTTCCTGTCTACTGGACACTTCTACCCCCTTCCTGTCCCCTGGGCACTTCTGCCCCCTTCCTGCCTACCGGACACTTCTACCCCCTTCCTGCCTACAGGACACTTCTACCCCCTTCCTGCCTACCGGGCACTTCTACCCCCTTCCTGCCTACAGGACACTTCTACCCCCTTCCTGTCTACCGGACACTTCTACCCCCTTCCTGTCCCCTGGGCACTTCTGCCCCCTTCCTGCCTACCAGACACTTCTACCCCCTTCCTGCCTACAGGACACTTCTACCCCCTTCCTGCCTACAGGACACTTCTACCCCCTTCCTGCCTACAGGACACTTCTACCCCCTTCCTGCCTACTGGACACTTCTACCCCCTTCCTGCCCACCGGGCACTTCTACCCCCTTCCTGCCTACAGGACACTTCTACCCCCTTCCTGCCTACAGGGCACTTCTACCCCCTTCCTGCCTACAGGGCACTTCTACCCCCTTCCTGCCTACAGGACACTTCTACCCCCTTCCTGCCTACTGGACACTTCTACCCCCTTCCTGCCTACAGGGCACTTCTACCCCCTTCCTGCCTACAGGACACTTCTACCCCCTTCCTGCCTACCGGGCACTTCTACCCCCTTCCTGCCTACAGGACACTTCTACCCCCTTCCTGTCTACCGGACACTTCTACCCCCTTCCTGTCCCCTGGGCACTTCTGCCCCCTTCCTGCCTACCGGACACTTCTACCCCCTTCCTGCCTACAGGACACTTCTACCCCCTTCCTGCCTACAGGACACTTCTACCCCCTTCCTGCCTACTGGACACTTCTACCCCCTTCCTGCCTACAGGGCACTTCTGCCCCCTTCCTGCCTACCGGACACTTCTACCCCCTTCCTGCCTACAGGACACTTCTACCCCCTTCCTGCCTACAGGGCACTTCTACCCCCTTCCTGCCTACAGGGCACTTCTACCCCCTTCCTGCCCACCGGGCACTTCTACCCCCTTCCTGCCTACAGGACACTTCTACCCCCTTCCTGCCTACAGGACACTTCTACCCCCTTCCTGCCTACCGGACACTTCTACCCCCTTCCTGCCTACAGGGCACTTCTACCCCCTTCCTGCCTACAGGACACTTCTACCCCCTTCCTGCCTACAGGACACTTCTACCCCCTTCCTGCCTACAGGGCACTTCTACCCCCTTCCTGCCTACAGGACACTTCTACCCCCTTCCTGCCTACAGGGCACTTCTACCCCCTTCCTGCCTACAGGGCACTTCTACCCCCTGCAAATTTGAAAAAAAAACTTTCTTTGTTTCTATTATAACATTTTTCAAACAGGTCACTTTTCTCCTTCACTGATGTGCGTTGATGAGGCAGCACTGATGGGCACTGATGGGAGCTGATAGGCGGCACTAATGAGGTGTCACGGATAGGCGGCACTGATAGGTGACACTGATGATGGGTACTGATAGAAAGCACTGATAGGTGGCATTGACTGGTACAACCGCTGGGCACTGACTGGCAGCACTGCTGGGCTGCACTGATGGGCACTGGTGGGTGGCACTTCTGGGCACAGGTGGGTGCACTACTGTCACTGGTGGGTGGCACTGGTGGGCACAGGTGGGCACAGGTGGGTGCACTACTGTCACTGGTGGGGGCACTTCTGGGAACAGGTGTGTGGCACTGCTGGGTGGCACTGGTGGGTGGCACTGCTGGGAACAGGTGTGTGGCACTGCTGGGTGGCACTGGTGGGTACCAATCATCGGTGCCGATCCCCGCTCTGACAACTGCCGGTTCTCTGCAGTACTTTCCCCACGATCTGACAGCGCAAGGAAAGTGCAGCCGAGAACCGGCAATTGCATTTCCCGGTGATCAGCGTGTCATTGGACACAGCTAATCATGTGGTAATAGACCGCTGTCATTGGCCTTTTACCACATCACGTGATCAGCTGTGTCAGTAGGAGATCGCCGGGGGCGCGATGGAGAGTGCGTTCTGGGAGGACGTCATATGACCCCCACCCAGGACTGGCCGGCCGCAGTGTAGCCGTCATTTGGATATCTGCGGTTGGCAAGTAGTTGAGTTACAGATGAAGCCTAGGAAGCTGGGAAGGTCAGGTGATAGAAGAAAGAGACAGGAGACGGAACGTCTGCCAAGATCTCAATGATTGGTCCTTGGTGGACTGATCCTTTAGCGATCCACTGGCTGAAGTATAGGCAGATGGACATATGGTTGTGTTGCAAAGGTCCAATGGGCTCTTTAATTTCAAACATGTAGATTTTCTGATCTCTGTTTAGATTCCCTAATAGAACGATGGAGAGTAGTGAGAAGATACATCTGGACTTTACTGAAGAGGTTAAAGTAATGCAGAAAACAAAGTGACTTAGGATTTCCTTAAGCTAAAGAACCCAAAATTCAAATGGAGCTGATAATTAATGTTGTACCTCCTTACCCCTGGGAAGATGAGGAGGACTCCCCCGTATGTGGGCTAGTATTTCACCTCTTAGGGTGGAAGCTTTGACACCCTGACCTCATTGACAAGGAGTTGGGCCTCTGTCACTTCAGACTCTTTCAGAGAGTTTATTAAAGTGCAATAGGCTCAGGAGAGAGGGTTAGGGTACAGGATACCCCAAAATAGGCAAATATTGGTGCCAGACCTGTCTAGTAGCTACAGTCAATGCAGGCTATGGACCTCTAAGCTGGGCCTTGCAACCTGTATTAGTAGGCAACCAGGCTGCTCAAGTACCTCCTGGAAATTCTTACACTGTCCACCAGCAGCCTATACTCTCCAGGACACCATTCAGCAGGGAAGTCCTTCCTTAGAATGCTCCACACAGGCAGCCATGTTCCTGCTTCACACCTTCTTAATGTACCCTCCATAAAGCAGCTTGAATTCTGTAGGCCCTAGGCTCATGCCTCTCTTTTAGTATGGACCCTCCCCGGGAAGCAGGCTTGTGGGGCAAAGACCTCCCACACCATCTCCTCTCCTGGCAACAGCCCAGGAGGCAAGGATCTCCTCTCCTGACAGGAGCCCAGGAGGCAAGGATCTCCTCTCCTGGCAACAGCCCAGGAGGCAAGGATCTCCTCTCCTGACAGGAGCCCAGGAGGCAAGGATCTCCTCTCCTGACAGGAGCCCAGGAGGCAAGGATCTCCTCTCCTGACAGGAGCCCAGGAGGCAAGGATCTCCTCTCCTGACAGGAGCCCAGGAGGCAAGGATCTCCTCTCCTGACAGGAGCCCAGGAGGCAAGGATCTCCTCTCCTGACAGGAGCCCAGGAGGCAAGGATCTCCTCTCCTGACAGGAGCCCAGGAGGCAAGGATCTCCTCTCCTGACAGGAGCCCAAGGACAAAGACCCTTCTGGAAGGTCATCCCATATCATTCCCCACTGGCAGTAAACCTCTTAGTGATTGGTCAGGGGGACATACATTTTCATAACTCACCAATATTGTTTCTTATTGCACTATCTGCTGAGGAACACTCCCCTGCAATAGGCAAACAGTACCCAGGTGCACGGTTCAGCCCCAGTGCCGGCGGCCAGTCAAACTCTATGAGAGGGTGGCAGCTGATGCTGCTGGACAGTGCACCTAGTAGATGACCTCTCTCAGGAGGCCAATGAGTTCCAAGCTTTCCACCTTTCCATCTCGATGCTCACAGGCAGCCCCATCCCACTAGGCCTCCTGGCAGACTCCTTCCTCAGTCTCACATCTTCCTCTCTCTTTCTTTCACCCGACTCTTTTCCCGCACTCCACTCTCCTGCTACTGAGCAGGCTCCAACACTTTTAAAGGGTGTCCAGCCCCTTGACAACCTCTTGTTGGGGATTGGCTAGGACCCCTCAAGAGTGCAGCCAGCCACTCCTTAGATCTAACCACTGCCTCTAAGGCCTTTCTCCAAAAGCCCTAGAGCAGAGTGAAATTCCACAGGGGCTGGCCTGCAGAGCCTCTCAGCCTTGACCACATTTTGCCCCACTCTGCCTATTATATCTGAGCTGCTGCTCAGCCCCTGTCTAACCATTGAAGTCTAGCTCCCCCTAGCTAAACTAGGAGGGTGCTACATCTGTCTATTGCTCTAGATTTAGTGAGTCTTCAGTTTGTCTTTCCAGTCTTGGTTGTGTCACTTCTCCAGGACACCCTGGACTTTCGAGCACACGCTTGCAGCAATGGGGTTTGCTAAGTAGTAAGTCCTGGGGGTAACTAGGCACCTTAAAAGGCTGATAGGGGGTTGCTATAGGTGGAAAAGCTCACCCAGACTCAGAATTTGTCTTTTAGATATGTGGCCACAACTTGCCCAATTCTCTGGTATCGGAGTATACCTTCCAGTTATTCTGGTTCTGATGTTAGTTTGGTTGACTGTCCCCTCCAGCCCCCAACATTTATCTATTCCTCTGTTAGTGCTGTTGGTTACTGGCCACTATCCTATCCATTCAGTTTCTGCCACCCCCCTCTGCCAATCCCTCCACTGGCCTCCACTCAGTGTTCTCCACCCCCCTCTGCCAATCCCTCCACTGGCCTCCACTCAGTGTTCTCCACCCCCCTCTGCCAATCCCTCCACTGGCCTCCACTCAGTGTCCTCCACCCCTCTCTGCCAATTCCTCCACTGGCCTCCACTCAGTGTCCTCCACCCCTCTCTGCCAATCCCTCCACTGGCCTCCACTCAGTGTCCTCCACCCCCCTCTGCCAATCCCTCCACTGGCCTCCACTCAGTGTCCTCCACCCCTCTCTGCCAATCCCTCCACTGGCCTCCACTCAGTGTCCTCCACCCCTCTCTGCCAATCCCTCCACTGGCCTCCACTCAGTGTCCTCCACCCCTCTCTGCCAATCCCTCCACTGGCCTCCACTCAGTGTCCTCCACCCCTCTCTGCCAATCCCTCCACTGGCCTCCACTCAGTGTCCTCCACCCCTCTCTGCCAATCCCTCCACTGGCCTCCACTCAGTGTCCGCCACCCCTCTCTGCCAATCCCTCCACTGGCCTCCACTCAGTTTCCACCACCCCCCTCTGCCAATCCCTCCACTGGCCTCCACTCAGTGTCCTCCACCACCCTCTGCCAATCCCTCCACTCAGTGTCCTCCACCGCCCTCTGCCAATCCCTCCACTGGCCTCCACTCAGTGTCCTCCACCCCCCTCTGCCAATCCCTCCACTGGCCTCCACTCAGTGTCCTCCACCCCTCTCTGCCAATCCCTCCACTGGCCTCCACTCAGTGTCCTCCACCCTCCTCTGCCAATCCCTCCACTGGCCTCCACTCAGTGTCCTCCACCCCTCTCTGCCAATCCCTCCACTGGCCTCCACTCAGTGTCCTCCACCCCCCTCTGCCAATCCCTCCACTGGCCTCCACTCAGTGTCCTCCACCCCCCTCTGCCAATCCCTCCACTGGCTTCTGATTGCCCAACAGAACAAATTCAAAATCCTAACACTGACATACAAAGCCGTCCACCAAACTGCCCCGAACTACATCACTGACCTAATATCCAAGTGCCACCCAACACGCAGTCTCCGCTCCTCACAAGACCTCCTTCTCTCTAGTTCCCTGGTCTCCTCCTCCCATGCCCGCCTCCAGGACTTCTCCAGGGCATCACCAATCCTCTGGAACTCCCTACCCCAACCCATCAGACTATCACCTACCCTCCTCTCCTTTAGGCGCACCCTGAAAACCCATCTCTTCAGGGAAGCCTACCTCATCCCCTGCTAATTGCAAGTCTCCTCCACTCTTCCTACCACTCCACCCCCACAGCTATCCCCTCCTGTACCACCACCCCCTCCCTCCTAGATTGTAAGCTCCAAGGATCAGTGCCCTCGATCCCCTCATGTATCACATTGTATTGGTATTGTTCTGTCACATGTTCTGTCCCCCTCTGTAATGTACAGCGCTGAGCCAACTATTGGTGCTTTATAAATACTGTATAGTAATAATAATTCAGTTCCGGACCCCAGCACTATGAGTAATTAGGTCCTCTCACCTTGGCCAGCAGTCTGCTCCTGCTCATGGCATACACATTTGTTTGTTATTAGCAGTCCATATGCTGTATATCAGCTAATATTAATCTCTACCTTTTATAATTGTATGCAATATATTCACAAGGTTATTACAATGCCTTATCAACACCATCTTTGTTTTCCAGCACAAGAGATTCACCGTCCACCTCTGTAAAATGTGTCTCATGTAATGAGTAACCAACGTCATCCTGCTGTACCGGCACCAGAGTCTCTCCATCCACCTTCACAAACATAATGGATTTCTAACATTGCTTTGGTGTTCCTGTACCAGAGCCTCACCGTCCACCTCTGTAAAATGTGTCTCATGTAATGAGTAACCAACGTCATCCTGCTGTACCGGCACCAGAGTCTCTCCATCCACCTTCACAAACATAATGGATTTCTAACATTGCTTTGGTGTTCCTGTACCAGAGATTCACCGTCCACCTCTGTAAAATGTGTCTCATGTAATGAGTAACCAACGTCATCCTGCTGTACCGGCACCAGAGTCTCTCCATCCACCTTCACAAACATAATGGAGTTCTAACATTGCTTTGGTGTTCCTGTACCAGAGATTCACCGTCCACCTCTGTAAAATGTGTCTCATGTAATGAGTAACCAACGTCATCCTGCTGTACCGGCACCAGAGTCTCTCCATCCACCTTCACAAACATAATGGAGTTCTAACATTGCTTTGGTGTTCCTGTACCAGAGCCTCACCGTCCACCTCTGCAAGATGTGACTTCTATGATGAGTTGCCGAAACCATCCCGGTGTTCCCACACTACAGGCTCACTATATACCTCCACAAGATGAGCCAGATATGATGGATTTCTAATATCAAAATAAAATGAATTCCAGTAATTCCCCAAATCTAGTACAGCGTTGTGTAACAATATCTAATATCGGTTTAGTGTTCCCACCCTAGAGTCCCACCGTCCACCTCCACAAGATGTGTACATGACGCAAACATGGACACACAAGAACGAGACACACAAATGGAGTCATGAAAGTCTGTCAGAAGGAGAAGGCACCAAAGGAACAACAAAGAGATACAAGATGGAAATATCAATATAATGGGAAACAAGTCATTTATTATTATACAGTATTTATAAAGCACCAATAGTTGGCTCAGCGCTGTACATTACAATGGGGGCAATACATGAGACAGAACAATACCAATACAATGTGATACACGAGGGGTTCGAGGGCCCTGATCCTTGGAGCTTACAATCTAGGAGGCAGGGGATGGTGGCACAGGAGGAGATAGCTGTGGGGGATGGAGTGGTAGGAAGAGTGGAGGAGGTTGGCAAGTTAGCAGGGGGTGGGGTAGGCTTCCCTGAAGAGATGGGTTTTCAGGGTGCGCCTAAAGGAGAGGAGAGTAGGTGACAGTCTGATGGATTGGGGAAGTGAGTTCCATAGGATGGGTGACACCCTGGAGAAGTCCTGGAGATGGGCATGGGAGGAGGAGACCAGGGAACTAGAGAGAAGGAGGTCTTGTGAGGTGCGGAGTGTGCGTTTTGGGTGGTAGATGGATATCAGGTCGGTGATGTAGTTTGGGGCAGTATAATGAACAGCTTTGTACGTCAGTGTAAATATTTTGAATTTTATGCGTTGGGCAATCGGAAGCCAGTGGAGGGATTGGCAGAGAGGGGTGGAGGACACTGAGTGGAGGTCAGTGGAGGGATTGGCAGAGAGGGGTGGAGGACACTGAGTGGAGGGCAGTGGAGGGATTGGCAGAGGGGGGTGGAGGACACTGAGTGGAGGGCAGTGGAGGGATTGGCAGAGAGGGGTGGAGGACATTGAGTGGAGGGATTGGCAGAGGGGGGTGGAGGACACTGAGTGGAGGGATTGGCAGAGAGGGGTGGAGGACACTGAGTGGAGGGATTGGCAGAGAGGGGTGGAGGACACTGAGTGGAGGCCAGTGGAGGGATTGGCAGAGAGGGGCGGAGGACACTGAGTGGAGGCCAGTGGAGGGATTGGCAGGGAGGGGTGGAGGACACTGAATAGGGGCCAGTGGAAGGATTGGCAGAGGGGGGTGGAGGACACTGAGTGGAGGGCAGTGGAGGGATTGGCAGAGAGGGGTGGAGGACACTGAGTGGAGGGCAGTGGAGGGATTGGCAGAGGGGGGTGGAGGACACTGAGTGGAGGACAGTGGAGGGATTGGCAGAGAGGGGTGGAGGACACTGAGTGGAGGGATTGGCAGAGGGGGGTGGAGGACACTGAGTGGAGGCCAGTGGAGGGATTGGCAGAGGAGGGGTAGAGGACACTGAATGGAAGCCAGTGGAGGGATTGGCAGAGAGGGGTGGAGGACACTGAGTGGAGGCCAGTGGAGGGATTGGCAGAGAGGGGTGCAGGACACTGAGTGGAGGGCAGTGGACAGAATTGGCAGAGAGGGGTGGAGGACACTGAGTGGAGGCCAGTGGAGGGATTGGCAGAGGGGGGTGGAGGACACTGAATGGAGGCCAGTGGAGGGATTGGCAGAGGGGGGTGGAGGACACTGAGTGGAGGCCAGTGGAGAGATTGGCAGAGAGGGGTGGAGGACACTGAATGTAGCGCGGGCTTGGGGGAAGACTAGGCGCTCGGTTTTGAAAAGGTTTAATTTGAGGAAATGGAGTGACATCCAGTCTGATATGTCGCTCAGTAGGTGTGTGATTCGGGCGGAAAGTGAGCGGGTGAGGTGGGGGGTTGAGAGATAGATTTGCATGTCGTCAGCGTAGAGGTGGTAGTTGAAGCCATGAGAGTGTATGAGTTGGCCAAGGGAGGAGGTGTAGATGGAGAAGAGAAGGGGCCCGAGGACAGAGCCTTGAGGGACCCCAACAGAGAGGGGGAGACATATAACATATACATGACCTTGGTAAATAGGCCAGACTAGAACATTCAATGGGACGTAAAAAGAGATGGTGGAGTGTGGGAGACTTTTGGCCATCATATTTTCCTGACCATGTCACTGCCAGTGAAGAATTTGTTTCTACATACATAAAGGAGTATAAATATAACACAATATAGAAATGTTAATGTTCTAAAGATATAATATAACATTCTCACAGTGCTGATCAGCTTTATTTTAGATATACTTTCTTAGAAAGATTTACATCAGCAAAATATCTCCCGGTGTTACAAAGTTTGTATGTTCCTTTGTTACTAATAGCACCTGAATAAAAAAGTACATTTACAGTATGTGAGCGTATGATGTGTGTGTACAGTTGTGTTCAAAATAATATCTGTGTGATGATAAAAGTGACTAAAGCTGCAAATCCTTCTAATCCTTTTATTTCCATCCACACAAATGCATTGGGAACACGACACATTCTATTCCAAATCACAACAGGAAGAAAAATACATCAAATTTGTGTTGTTCCTCTAAAAAAATGGAAGAAAAGTGAATATTAGACGGTTCAAAAAAATGGCCATGTTTGTATTCTTCTTTACAAACTCCAACATTCACTATATAAACTGAGAAATGTTTGAAGATTTTGCTTTCCTTTGAATGACTTCATGAATATTTGGTTGTAGTCGCACTGTTTCTGAGAACTGCTGTACATCTGTGTTGCATGGAGTCCCCCAACTTCTGGCCCCTGTGATCAGGTATTCCAGCCCAGGATGATTGGACCACATTCCACAGTTCTTCTCGATTTCTTGGTTTGGCCTCAGAAACGGCATTTTTGATGTCACCCCACAAGTTTTCTATTGGATGAAGATCCGGGGATTGGGCTGGCCACTCCATAACATCCATCTTGTTGGGCTGGAACCAAGATGTTGCCCGTTTACTGGTGTGTTTGGGGTCGTTGTCTTGTTGGAACCCCCATTTCAAGGGCATTTCCTCTTCAGCATAAGGCAGCATGACCTCTTCAAGTATTCTGATGGATTCAAACTGATCCATGATCCCTGGTATGCGATAAATAGGCCCAACACCGTAGTATGAGAAACATCCCCATATCATGATGCTTGCACCACCATGCTTCACGGTCTTCACAGTGTACTGTGGCTTGAATTCAGTGTTTGAGGGTCGTCTGACAAACTGTCTCCGCCCACTAGACCCAAAAAGAACAATCTTACTTCCATCAGTCCACAAAATGTTGCGCCATTTCTCTTTAGGCCAGTCAATGTGCTCTTTGGCAGATTGTAACCTCTTCAGCACGTCTTTTTCCCAACAGTGGGACTTTGCGGGGACTTCTTGCAGATAGCTTGGCTTCACATCGGCGTCTTCTAATTGTAACAGTCCTCACAGGGAACGCCACACCTTCTTTCATCTTCCTGGAGCTGATTGTTGGCTGAGTCCTCACAGGGAACGTCACACCTTCTTTCATCTTCCTGGAGCTGATTGTTGGCTGAGTCCTCACAGGGAACGCCACACCTTCTTTCATCTTCCTGGAGCTGATTGTTGGCTGAGTCCGCCCCATGTTGGCTATTCTTCTATCCATTCCAATGGTAGTTTTTCGCTTTCTTCCGCGTCTTTCAGGTTTTGGTTGCCATTTTAAAGCATTTGCCATCATTTTAGCTGAGCAGCCGATCATTTTCTGCACTTCTTTATATGTTTTCCCCTCCAATCAACTTTTTAATCAAGGTACGCTGTTCTTCTGAACAATGTCTGGAAAGACCCATTTTCCTCAGAATTTCAGAGAGAAATGCACTGTAACCAGCATGTCCAACTTTTGCTGCCTTCCTTCCTTAAATAAGGGCAATAATTGCCACCTGTTTATCAAAGAATGAATGACCTCACTAATAGAACTCCACACGGCTATTATTGTGAACACGCCCCTTTCAATGAGTGATTCAATGACACAGAATCAGCAGCATGCATGTCATGACTGTCGGGTCTGTTGGATTTCTATGACTCTACTACACCTGCTAGGAAATTATCTGCCATGTAGGAATATCATTTCCACCAAAAACAGTGATTGATCCGGTTAGTGATGTCTGACTGCTAGTATTTTCAACACAACTGTAAATATATATATTCATACACAGTATCCCCCAGAAGTGAGTCCCCCCCTAAGTGACAAGGTCCAAATTGGGCCCAAAGTGTCAATATTCTGTGTGGCCGCCATTATTTTCCAACACTGCCTTCACCCTCTTCAGCATGGAGGTCACCAGAGCTTCACAGGTTGCCACTGGAGTCCTCTTCCACTCCTCCATGACGACATCACGGAGCTGGTGGATGTTAGAGACCTTGCGCTCCTCCACCTTCCCTCTTCCACTCCTCCATGATGACATCACAGACCTGGTGGATGTTAGAGGCCTTGCGCTCCTCCACCTTCTGTTTGAGGACACCCCACAGATATTCAATAGGGTTCAGGTCTGGAGACATGCTTGGCCAGTCCATCATCTTCACCCTCAGCTTTTTTAGCAAGGCAGTGGTGGTCTTGGGGGTGTGTTTGGAGTCGTTATCATGACGTGGTGAAGACGACTTGCTGAACCTCAAACCGGGGAAGAAAGGGGATTTGAGTGACTTTGAATATGGCATGGCTGTTGGCACCAGACGGGCCGGTCTGAGGATTTCAAAAACTGCTGATCTCCTGGGATTTTCATGCACAACCATCTCTAGGGAGATCCAGACTCATCAGACCAGGCAACAGTTTTACAACCTTCTATTATCCAATGTTGGTGACCTGTGTGAATTGTCGCCTACATTTCCTGTTCTTAGCTGACAGGAATGGCACCCGGTGTGGTCTCAGCTGACAGGAGTGGCACCCGGTGTGGTCTCAGCTGACAGGAGTGGTATGGTTGTTGATGCCAAACGGCTAGTTTGAGGATTTTAAAAACTGCTGATCTACTGGGATTTTCCCACACAATCATCTCTAGGGGGTTACAGAGAATGGTCCGAAAAGGAGAAAATATCCAGTGAGTGGCAGTTGTGTGGAGGGAAATGCCTTGTTGAGGAGAATGGGCAGACTGGTTCCAGATGATAGAAAGACAACAGTAACTCCAATAACCCCTCGTTACATCCAAGGTATGCAGAATACCATCTCTGAATGCACAACACGTCCAACCTTGAAGCAGATGGGCTACAACAGCAGAAGACCACACCGGGTGCCACTCCTGTCAGCTAAGACCACATCGGGTGCCACTCCTGTCAGCCGAGACCACACCGGGTGCCACTCCTGTCAGCCGAGACCACACCGGTTGCCACACCTGTCAGCTGAGACCATACCCGGTGCCACTCCTGTCAGTTGAGACCACACCGGGTTCAACTCCTGTCAGCTAAGAACAGGAAACGGAGGCTGCAATTCGCACAGGTTCACCAAAATTGGACAACAGAAGATCTGAGAAACGTGGCCTGGTCTGATGAGTCTGGATTTTCCTAGAGATGGTTGTGCGGGTACATCCCAGGAGGAGATCAGCAGTTTTTGAAATCCTCAGACCGGCCCATCTGACACCAACAACCATGCCACATTCAAAAAGTCACTCAAATCCCCTTTCTTCCCCATTCTGATGCTCGGTTTGAACATCAGCAAGTCGCCTTCACCACGTCTAGATGCCTAAATGCATTGAGTTGCTGCCGTGCGATTGGCTGGTTAGTAATTCGTGTTCCCGAGCTGTTGAACAGGCGGACCCCATAAAGTGGCCGGTGTTTCGGAGTACGTTTATGGTGTCACAATTGATACATTGTACGTTTCCACAGTTGTTGTCCGATGCTTTCTGCCGGCTCTATACATTGTACATCACGGAGATCAGACATCTCTTTTCTCCTCTAGAACGTTCTGTGAAGCCTCTACCCTCCCAAGGAAGCCGTAATAACAACCGTGAAACATGTTGAGGAAATGACGTTCGACTGGACCTCCTCCCAGCTGGCTTGTTGTGGGGTCTCTGAGTTGTTTATAATGGGGGGGTGATAAAAAAAAAAAAGAAGAGGCAGAATGCACGAACTCTGTATTTTAACCATTTTATTTTTGTTTCATAAATAAATTAGATTTTTTTTATTTATATACACACTACATTGCCCCAAAGTATCAGGCAGCCGGCCTTTCCACACAAAAACATTTCCCGCACTTAGAACAGGACTACAGCTTCTCCCCCATGTAAGATCTCTGATGTCTGGAAAGATTGGACTTGTGTGAAAAAACATTTCCCGCACTTAGAACAGGACTACAGCTTCTCCCCCGTGTGAGATCTCTGATGTGTGGAAAGATCAAACTTTTATGAAAAACATTTCCCGCACTTAGAACAGGACTACGACTTCTTCCCTATGTGAGATCTCTGCATATGTCTGCTAACGTCAGACTTCTGTGAAAAACATTTCCCGCACTCAGGGCAGGGATACGGCTTCTCCCCCGTGTGCAACCTCTGATGTCTGTAAAGATCGGACTTCTGCGAAAAACATTTCCCACACTCAGGACAGGTAAGCGGCTTCACCCCCGTGTGAGATCTCTGATGCGTGTAAAGGCTGGACCTCTGTGCAAAACATTTCCCGCACTCGGGACAAGGATACGGCTTCTCCCCCGTGTGCGATCTCTGATGTCTGTAAAGATCGGACTTCTGCAAAAAACATTTCCCGCACTCAGGACAGGAAAATGGCTTCTCCCCCGTGTGAGACCTCAGATGTTTATAAAGATTGGACTTCTGTGAAAAACATTTTCCGCACTCGGGACAGGAATACGGCTTCTCCCCCATATGCACTCGCTGATGACTGGTAAGATTGTTCTTCCTTGAAAAACATTTACCGCACTCAGGACAGGAATACGCCTTTTTCCCTGTGTGAGACCTGTGATGTTTGACAAGGTCTGATTTTTTTACAAAACATTTCCCGCACACAGAACAGGAATGTGACATTTCTCCAGCATGAAACCTTTGATGATTGACAAGGGTTGATCTTTTTACAAAACATTTCCCGCACTCAGAACAGGAATACGGCTTCTCGCCCGTGTGCACTCTCTGATGTGTGTGCAGACAGGACTTCTGTGCAAAACATTTCCCGCACTCAGGACAGGCATACGGCTTCTCTCCCGTGTGCACTCTCTGATGAGCGTAAAGATTGTACTTCAATGAAAAACATTTCCCGCACTCGGGACAGGAATACGGCTTCTCCCCCCTGTGCAATCTCTGATGGCTGTAAAGATTAGACTTCTGTGAAAAACATTTCCCGCACTCGGGACAGGAATACGGCTTCTCTCTTGTGTGAGATCTCTGGTGTGTGACAAGCTCTGATTTTTTTATACAACATTTCCCGCACTCAGAACAGGAACAAGGCTGCTCCCCCGTTTGACACCTCTGATGTCTGTTAAGACTGGACTTGTCTGAAAAACATTTCCCGCACTCAGGACAGGAAAACGGCTTTTCCCCCGTGTGCGATCTCCGATGTCTGTAAAGATGTGACTGATCTGAAAAACATTTCCCGCACTCGGGGCAGAAATACGGCTTCTCACCCGTGTGAGTTCTTTCATGTACTTTAAGGCCAGATTTAAAAAGGAAACTTTTCCCGCACTCAGTACAGGAATACGGCTTCTCCCCCGTGTGAGTTCTTTTATGTGCTATGAGGCCGGAGTTAAATAGGAACCATCTCCCGCACTCGGTGCAGGAGAACCTCTTCTCTTGTGGAAGGACGGCCCCGTCCCTCACAGTCTGAGGTTCTTCAGGATAGGAGGAACATGATGGTCCATCTACACTGTTGGGCACTGGATGGACATCTGTTGGAAAGACAACACCGTCCCTCACAGTCTGAGGTTCTTCAGGATAGGAGGAACATGATGGTCCATCCACACTGTTGGGCACTGGATGGACCTCTGTTGGAAGGGCAACACCGTCCCTCAGAGTCTGAGGTTCTTCAGGATAGGAGGAACATGATGGTCCATCTACACTGTTGGGCACTGGATGGACATCTGTTGGGAGGACAACACCGTCCCTCACAGTCTGAGGTTCCTCAGGATAGCAGGAACATGATGGTCCATCTACACTGGGTGGTGCCGGATGGACATTGGAGGGAGCCGGGTTTTCTCCTGGACTATACTGTGTGATGTCCTCATCTTCTACTTTTCAGTCTGGAGACAAAGTGAGACAATCCTCGGAGGTTTTCCTCATCTCCCAGCCATGGACTAAAATACAAAGACAAAGAGGATTACTAGACAGGAGCTGATTGGTTCCCCCCAAACCAGGACTCCGCCCACATCAGGCAGCTTGGTCTCTGAGGAGCTTACAATTCCACCCTCAAGGGAACTAGGAAATGGCTCATCTGCTCTCCTACCAGGTCATGGACCTTAGTCAGAGAGTGAGGAAACAACCAGAACTGTCTTTTATGAAATGTACAAAGTATTAAGCGCAGGGCTTAGGCCTACATAACATTCAATATAAATTGCACCGTGTAGGAGTCAGGACTCATAATATCGGTATTCAGCCACCAGTGGTTGAGTGACACCTTTGCCATAAATCCACATTTTGCTGCCGGCTGAACCCCAGAACCTCCATAAATCCAGTCTAGAGACATAAATTGTGTCTGCAGCACAGAGAAGGAAGATTATCCGAGAGAAATCCAGGAATACAGGACGGGGAACACAGCTCAGGAAAGTGACCAGGGGATTACAGGCTGATATCACCCAGTCCCCGCCCTACTCTGGACCAATCAGTGAGCAGTATGGGTGGAGGAATGGATTTAGTGTTCATGACCCACCTGTGCTGATCTCTGTAGGAGTGTCCTCCTCTATAAATGTCCCCGTTATTCCATCCTCCTCCATAGACTGCTGATCATCCCTCACATACGCCTCTTCTTCTTCTGTGTTACCTTCAACGTTCATATCCATCAGATCTTCACCCTAAACCAAGAGGAGGATCAACAAGAACATCTAAGATATACGCTCACATAACAAATCCATGCTCTAGATGATCCGACCCACCTACCTGATGATGGTGAGGGATGGGGTGACCTTCCTGTGTGGAATCCCGGGAATACAGAGGACGGGAACATCTCTCTGGTGGGTTCCCATGACTGGATCCATCTACCTGATGATGGTGAGGGATGGTGTGACCTTCCTGTGTGGAATCCCGAGAATACAGAGGACGGGGACATCTCTCTGGTGGGTTCCCATGACTGGATCCATCTACCTGATGATGGTGAGGGATGGTGTGACCTTCCTGTGTGGAATCCCGAGAATACAGAGGACGGGGACATCTCTCTGGTGGGTTCCCATGACTGGATCCATCTGTAGGAAACACACACACTGACTGAATCCATTGTTTCTATGTGTTTATCAGATGATGGGGGATCTAGGTGGATCCTCCGTACTGTTCTCTCCTTTACAATAAAGTCTCCTCTTACCCGGTGATGTGAGGGGCGGCTGATTGTCCATCATGACATCCTTGTAGAGATCCTTGTGTCCTTCTAAATACTCCCACTCCTCCATGGAGAAATAGACAGTGACACCCTGACACCTTATAGGAACCTGACACACACAATGATACAGTCACCATCCAGACACATCCCTTGTCTGTTACTGGAGAATGTCCCAGAATTCCCGGCACCGCTCACCTCTCCTGTCAGCAGATGGACCATCATAGAGGTCAGTTCCAGGATCTTCTGCTCTTTGTTCCTCTCAGGTATCGGAGAACGAGGGGGAGGCACCATGGTGGGGCTCTGGGTCCTGCTCCATCCTCCTGAGATTGGCTCCCCACTAGACTTCTTCACTACAACATAATCCTACAGATCAGGAGAAAGAGAAACCGATATCAATCATCTGACATCATCTACATGTTGTGGCAGCGCGGCATCCTGCAATATTTCTTCTTGCTGAGCCACCTGGAATGCTGGACAGCTCCCTTAACAATTATTTAGATGATCCTACCTTGACCTTGTTTATCATGAACCTTGAACCCCTTGCTCCTCCCATGACCTTCCTGATAAAAGCCATGTCTCTGCACTTCCTGTTTGCCAGATTATTGTGCCTTCACCAGCCAATATCCTGCTTGTCTCTCCTGCTGCCGTCTATACCTTCGTTACCGACCTTTGGCTTGTTCCTGGACTACGATTCTGCCTCATCCTCATCTACTACCATTTGTGACCGACCCTTGGCTTGTTCCTGGACTATGATTCTGCCTCATCTACTACCGCTTGTGACCAACCTTTGGCTTGTTCCTGGACTACGATTCTGCCTCATCTACTAACGCTTGTGAATGACCCTTGGCTTGTTCCTGGACTACGATTCTGCCTCATCTACTACCGCTTGTGACCGACCCTTGGCTTGTTCCTGGACTACGATTCTGCCTCATCTACTAACGCTTGTGACTGACCCTTGGCTTGTTCCTGGACTACGATTCTGCCTCATCTACTAACACTTGTGACTGACCCTTGGCTTGTTCCTGGACTACGATTCTGCCTCATCTACTAACACTTGTGAATGACCCTTGGCTTGTTCCTGGACTACGATTCTGTCTCATCTACTACCGTTTGTGACCGACCCTTGGCTTGTTCCTGGACTACGATTCTGCCTCATCTACCACCGCTTGTGACCGACCCTTGGCTTGTTCCTGGACTACGATTCTGCCTCATCTACTACCGCTTGTGACTGACCCTTGGCTTGTTCCTGGACTACGATTCTGCCTCATCTACTACCGCTTGTGACTGACCCTTGGCTTGTTCCTGGACTACGATTCTGCCTCATCTACTACCGCTTGTGACCGACCCTTGGCTTGTTCCTGGACTACGATTCTGCCTCATCTACTACCGCTTGTGACCGACCCTTGGCTTGTTCCTGGACTACGATTCTGCCTCATCCACCGATTGTGACCGACCCTTGGCTTGTTCCTGGACTACGATTCTGCCTCATCTACTAACGCTTGTGAATGACCCTTGGCTTGTTGACTGACCCTTGGCTTGTGACCGACCCTTGGCTTGTGACCGACCCTTGGCTTGTTCCTGGACTACGATTCTGCCTCATCTACCGATTGTGACTGACCCTTGGCTTGTTCCTGGACTACGATTCTGCCTCATCTACTAACGCTTGTGAATGACCCTTGGCTTGTGACCGACCCTTGGCTTGTTCCTGGACTATGATTCTGCCTCATCTACTAACGCTTGTGAATGACCCTTGGCTTGTTCCTGGACTACGATTCTGCCTCATCTACTACCGCTTGTGACTGACCCTTGGCTTGTTCCTGGACTACGATTCTGCCTCATCTACTACCGCTTGTGACTGACCCTTGGCTTGTTCCTGGACTACGATTCTGCCTCATCTACTACCGCTTGTGACCGACCCTTGGCTTGTTGACTGACCCTTGGCTTGTTCCTGGACTACGATTCTGCCTCATCTACTACCGCTTGTGACCGACCCTTGGCTTGTTGACTGACCCTTGGCTTGTTCCTGGACTACGATTCTGCCTCATCTACTACCGCTTGTGACTGACCCTTGGCTTGTTCCTGAACTACGATTCTGCCTCATCCTCATCTACTACCGCTTGTGACTGACCCTTGGCTTGTTCCTGGACTACGATTCTGCCTCATCTACTACCGCTTGTGACTGACCCTTGGCTTGTTCCTGGACTACGATTCTGCCTCATCTACTACCGCTTGTGACTGACCCTTGGCTTGTTCCTGGACTACGATTCTGCCTCATCTACTAACGCTTGTGACCGACCCTTGGCTTGTTCCTGGACTACGATTCTGCCTCATCTACCGATTGTGACTGACCCTTGGCTTGTTCCTGGACTACGATTCTGCCTCATCTACTAACGCTTGTGAATGACCCTTGGCTTGTTCCTGGACTACGATTCTGCCTCATCTACTACCGCTTGTGACCGACCCTTGGCTTGTTCCTGGACTACGATTCTGCCTCATCTACCGATTGTGACTGACCCTTGGCTTGTTCCTGGACTACGATTCTGCCTCATCTACCGATTGTGACTGACCCTTGGCTTGTTCCTGGACTACGATTCTGCCTCATCTACCGATTGTGACTGAGCCTTGGCTTGTTCCTGGACTACGATTCTGCCTCATCTACTAACGCTTGTGAATGACCCTTGGCTTGTGACCGACCCTTGGCTTGTTCCTGGACTATGATTCTGCCTCATCTACTAACGCTTGTGAATGACCCTTGGCTTGTTCCTGGACTACGATTCTGCCTCATCTACCGATTGTGACTGACCCTTGGCTTGTTCCTGGACTACGATTCTGCCTCATCTACTAACGCTTGTGACCGACCCTTGGCTTGTTCCTGGACTACGATTCTGCCTCATCTACCGATTGTGACTGACCCTTGGCTTGTTCCTGGACTACGATTCTGCCTCATCTACTACCGTTTGTGACCGACCCTTGGCTTGTTCCTGGACTACGATTCTGCCTCATCTACTACCACTTGTGACCGACCCTTGGCTTGTTGACTGACTCCGCTTCTGCTTGATCCTTAACCTGTTCGATCTGCTACTGGTTTCCAGATTGCTCATTCCCTGGTGGGGTGATCCTGAGATCTGTGACCTGGTACCAACACGCAGCCAAATCCATCTCCACCATTAGGAGGTCTGGTGAAGACCGGTTGGTGCTTAGACCCCGCACCTCAGGTGAGCCTGCGTCATTCCCAGGGTGACCCGCTGGTGGACCAATCCTGCTGGTTTCAGGTAAGCCTTACACTGCTATAGCAACTGGTCTCTGAACCTGAACCTGACCCAGACCGTGACACTAGTATAGTCTCAAGGAAATTAGGAAGACCACGCTATTGGAAGCGCACTCGTAAAAAGGCGCGGGGGTGTCGTAGAGCCCAAGTAAGGGGAGACAGGGGAAGTCACCTCTCGGGGTAGGGAGTAGCGTCTCCCTTTGATGAAAATGAAGTCAGACAGGATTGGACCTTTACAGGTGATACCCGGCACAGAAGGGCTAAAGGAGGAGTTTAGATTTGTGTTCCGCCCCCTACGGGGTCAAAACAAAGGGGGGATATGTGGCAGCGCGGGATCCTGCCACGGTCTGAATCAAGCTTATAACCCGGGATTCTCACCCAGGCAGGTTGAGGGGCTCCAGGCGGGTTGCTTATTTCAGAGGGAACTGGTTTGTCAGTTTCCTCGTTGGTTCTCAAAGCCTGTTTTGGGACCCGGAGCCGGGAG
This sequence comes from Staurois parvus, assembly GCF_062004578.1. NCBI lineage: Eukaryota > Metazoa > Chordata > Amphibia > Anura > Ranidae > Staurois > Staurois parvus. The sequence continues at coordinate 93,130 of NW_028320964.1, forward strand.
ATTTCGGAGTGATCTGGGAGGGATGAAATCTCCAATCCTGGGTCCAGGTTTTGTGAACATCCAGCACACTGAGTGCACAGGTGTGTGCAGGCCAAACCATGATTCTGGGCTCCACCTCGGCAGACAGGAGATCATTGCCTAGGAGTCAGGAGGGCTCCACCCCGGCAGACAGGAGGTCAGTGCCCAGGAGTCAGGAGAGCTCCACCCCAGCAGACAGGAGGTCATTGCCCAGGAGTCAGGAGGGCTCCACCCCGGCAGACAGGAGATCATTGCCCAGGAGTCAGGAGGGCTCCACCCCAGCAGACAGGAGGTCAGTGCCCAGGAGTCAGGAGGGTTCCACCCCGGCAGACAGGAGATCATTGCCCAGGAGTCAGGAGGGCTCCACCCCAGCAGACAGGAGGTCAGTGCCCAGGAGTCAGGAGGGCTCCACCCCGGCAGACAGGAGATCATTGCCCAGGAGTCAGGAGGGCTCCACCCCGGCAGACAGGAGGTCAGTGCCCAGGAGTCAGGAGGGCTCCACCCCGGCAGACAGGAGATCATTGCCCAGGAGTCAGGAGGGCTCCACCCCGGCAGACAGGAGATCATTGCCTAGGAGTCAGGAGGGCTCCACCCCGGCAGACAGGAGGTCAGTGCCCAGGAGTCAGGAGGGCTCCACCCCGGCAGACAGGAGGTCATTGCCCAGGAGTCAGGAGGGCTCCACCCCGGCAGACAGGAGATCATTGCCCAGGAGTCAGGAGGGCTCCACCCCGGCAGACAGGAGGTCAGTGCCCAGGAGTCAGGAGGGCTCCACCCCGGCAGACAGGAGATCATTGCCTAGGAGTCAGGAGGGCTCCACCCCGGCAGACAGGAGGTCAGTGCCCAGGAGTCAGGAGGGCTCCACCCCGGCAGACAGGAGATCATTGCCCAGGAGTCAGGAGGGCTCCACCCTGGCAGACAGGAGGTCAGTGCCCAGGAGTAAGGAGGGCTCCACCCCGGCAGACAGGAGATCATTGCCCAGGAGTCAGGAGGGCTCCACCTATGAGAGGAGGGAGCCAGAGCAGCAAGGGGCTGCCAGCTGTGTGCAAAGGGGCTGCCAGCTGTGTGTGTGCAAAGGGGCTGCTAGCTGTGTGTGTGCAAAGGGGCTGCCAGCTGTGTGTTTGCAAAGGGGCTGCCAGCTGTGTGTTTGCAAAGGGGCTGCCAGCTGTGTGCAAAAAGCCATTTTGGGAAGGAGTCCGCTGTGAGCCGGAAGTGGAAGGCCAGAAATGTGTGTACAATCCAGGAGGCTGAATATCTGAGGTTTTCTTGTGAAGAGTGAAATGCTGAAACCTGTGAGGGAAATTTATGGAACTTTCTCTTAAATAAAATTGGGCTAAAATGGCCGTTAAAGAAGAAGAGAGCGAGTGGCCGCGTGCTGTAGATGAGAGTTCCCACAATGTCTACAAGAAGAACATGGTCTATTGGCCAGACTAGACCAGAGTGATGTCATGTGACCTCCCAGAAACCCCCTCACCTCTCCGGTCAGGTCTGTGTGATGTCATGTGACCTCCCAGAATCCCCCTCACCTCTCCGGTCAGGTCTGTGTGATGTCATGTGACCTTCCAGAATCCCCCTCACCTCTCCGGTCAGGTCTGTGTGATGTCATGTGACCTTCCAGAATCCCCCTCACCTCTCCGGTCAGGTCTGTGTGATGTCATGTGACCTTCCAGAATCCCCTCACCTCTCCGGTCAGGTCTGTGTGATGTCATGTGACCTCCCAGAATCCCCCTCACCTCTCCGGTCAGGTCTGTGTGATGTCATGTGACCTCCCAGAATCCCCCTCACCTCTCCGGTCAGGTCTGTGTGATGTCATGTGACCTCCCAGAATCCCCCTCACCTCTCCGGTCAGGTCTGTGTGATGTCATGTGACCTTCCAGAATCCCCCTCACCTCTCCGGTCAGGTCTGTTATGTCATGTGACCTCCCAGAATCCTCCTCACCTCTCCGGTCAGGTCTGTGTGATGTCATGTGACCTCCCAGAATCCTCCTCACCTCTCCGGTCAGGTCTGTGTGATGTCATGTGACCTCCCAGAATCCTCCTCACCTCTCCGGTCAGGTCTGTGTGATGTCATGTGACCTCCCAGAATCCCCCTCACCTCTCCGGTCAGGTCTGTGTGATGTCATGTGACCTCCCAGAACCCCCCTCACCTCTCCGGTCAGGTCTGTGTGATGTCATGTGACCTCCCAGAACCCTCCTCACCTCTCCGGTCAGGTCTGTGTGATGCCATGTGACCTCCAAGAATCCCCCTCACCTCTCCGGTCAGGTCTGTGTGATGTCATGTGACCTTCCAGAATCCCCTCACCTCTCCGGTCAGGTCTGTGTGATGTCATGTGACCTCCCAGAATCCCCCTCACCTCTCCGGTCAGGTCTGTGTGATGTCATGTGACCTCCCAGAATTCCCCTCACCTCTCCGGTCAGGTCTGTGTGATGTCATGTGATCTCCCAGAATCCCCCTCACCTCTCCGATCAGGTCTGTGTGATGTCATGTGACCTCCCAGAATCCCCTCACCTCTCCGGTCAGGTCTGTGTGATGTCATGTGACCTTCCAGAATCCCCCTCACCTCTCCGGTCAGGTCTGTTATGTCATGTGACCTCCCAGAATCCTCCTCACCTCTCCGGTCAGGTCTGTGTGATGTCATGTGACCTCCCAGAATCCTCCTCACCTCTCCGGTCAGGTCTGTGTGATGTCATGTGACCTCCCAGAATCCCCCTCACCTCTCCGGTCAGGTCTGTGTGATGTCATGTGACCTTCCAGAATCCCCCTCACCTCTCCGGTCAGGTCTGTGTGATGTCATGTGACCTCCCAGAATCCCCCTCACCTCTCCGGTCAGGTCTGTGTGATGTCATGTGACCTCCCAGAATCCCCCTCACCTCTCCGGTCAGGTCTGTGTGATGTCATGTGACCTTCCAGAATCCCCCTCACCTCTCCGGTCAGGTCTGTTATGTCATGTGACCTCCCAGAATCCTCCTCACCTCTCCGGTCAGGTCTGTGTGATGTCATGTGACCTCCCAGAATCCTCCTCACCTCTCCGGTCAGGTCTGTGTGATGTCATGTGACCTCCCAGAATCCTCCTCACCTCTCCGGTCAGGTCTGTGTGATGTCATGTGACCTCCCAGAATCCCCCTCACCTCTCCGGTCAGGTCTGTGTGATGTCATGTGACCTCCCAGAACCCTCCTCACCTCTCCGGTCAGGTCTGTGTGATGTCATGTGACCTCCCAGAACCCTCCTCACCTCTCCGGTCAGGTCTGTGTGATGCCATGTGACCTCCAAGAATCCCCCTCACCTCTCCGGTCAGGTCTGTGTGATGTCATGTGACCTCCCAGAATCCCCTCACCTCTCCGGTCAGGTCTGTGTGATGTCATGTGACCTCCCAGAATCCCCCTCACCTCTCCGGTCAGGTCTGTGTGATGTCATGTGACCTTCCAGAATCCCCCTCACCTCTCCGGTCAGGTCTGTGTGATGTTATGTGACCTCCCAGAATCCCCCTCACCTCTCCGGTCAGGTCTGTGTGATGTCATGTGACCTCCCAGAACCCTTCTCACCTCTCCGGTCAGGTCTGTGTGATGCCATGTGACCTCCAAGAATCCCCCTCACCTCTCCGGTCAGGTCTGTGTGATGTCATGTGACCTTCCAGAATCCCCTCACCTCTCCGGTCAGGTCTGTGTGATGTCATGTGACCTTCCAGAATCCCCTCACCTCTCCGGTCAGGTCTGTGTGATGTCATGTGACCTCCCAGAATCCCCCTCACCTCTCCGGTCAGGTCTGTGTGATGTCATGTGACCTCCCAGAATTCCCCTCACCTCTCCGGTCAGGTCTGTGTGATGTCATGTGATCTCCCAGAATCCCCCTCACCTCTCCGATCAGGTCTGTGTGATGTCATGTGACCTCCCAGAATCCCCTCACCTCTCCGGTCAGGTCTGTGTGATGTCATGTGACCTTCCAGAATCCCCCTCACCTCTCCGGTCAGGTCTGTTATGTCATGTGACCTCCCAGAATCCTCCTCACCTCTCCGGTCAGGTCTGTGTGATGTCATGTGACCTCCCAGAATCCTCCTCACCTCTCCGGTCAGGTCTGTGTGATGTCATGTGACCTCCCAGAATCCCCCTCACCTCTCCGGTCAGGTCTGTGTGATGTCATGTGACCTTCCAGAATCCCCCTCACCTCTCCGGTCAGGTCTGTGTGATGTCATGTGACCTCCCAGAATCCCCTCACCTCTCCGGTCAGGTCTGTGTGATGCCATGTGACCTCCCAGAATCCCCCTCACCTCTCCGGTCAGGTCTGTGTGATGTCATGTGACCTCCCAGAACCCTCCTCACCTCTCCGGTCAGGTCTGTGTGATGCCATGTGACCTCCAAGAATCCCCCTCACCTCTCCGGTCAGGTCTGTGTGATGTCATGTGACCTCCCAGAATCCCCTCACCTCTCCGGTCAGGTCTGTGTGATGTCATGTGACCTCCCAGAATCCCCCTCACCTCTCCGGTCAGGTCTGTGTGATGTCATGTGACCTTCCAGAATCCCCCTCACCTCTCCGGTCAGGTCTGTGTGATGTTATGTGACCTCCCAGAATCCCCCTCACCTCTCCGGTCAGGTCTGTGTGATGTCATGTGACCTCCCAGAACCCTCCTCACCTCTCCGGTCAGGTCTGTGTGATGCCATGTGACCTTCCAGAATCCCCTCACCTCTCCGGTCAGGTCTGTGTGATGTCATGTGACCTCCCAGAATCCCCCTCACCTCTCCGGTCAGGTCTGTGTGATGTCATGTGACCTCCCAGAACCCTCCTCACCTCTCCGGTCAGGTCTGTGTGATGCCATGTGACCTCCAAGAATCCCCTCACCTCTCCGGTCAGGTCTGTGTGATGTCATGTGACCTCCCAGAATCCCCCTCACCTCTCCGGTCAGGTCTGTGTGATGTCATGTGACCTTCCAGAATCCCCCTCACCTCTCCGGTCAGGTCTGTGTGATGTCATGTGACCTCCCAGAATCCCCCTCACCTCTCCGGTCAGGTCTGTGTGATGTCATGTGACCTCCCAGAATCCCCCTCACCTCTCCGGTCAGGTCTGTGTGATGTCATGTGACCTTCCAGAATCCCCCTCACCTCTCCGGTCAGGTCTGTTATGTCATGTGACCTCCCAGAATCCTCCTCACCTCTCCGGTCAGGTCTGTGTGATGTCATGTGACCTCCCAGAATCCTCCTCACCTCTCCGGTCAGGTCTGTGTGATGTCATGTGACCTCCCAGAATCCTCCTCACCTCTCCGGTCAGGTCTGTGTGATGTCATGTGACCTCCCAGAATCCCCCTCACCTCTCCGGTCAGGTCTGTGTGATGTCATGTGACCTCCCAGAACCCTCCTCACCTCTCCGGTCAGGTCTGTGTGATGTCATGTGACCTCCCAGAACCCTCCTCACCTCTCCGGTCAGGTCTGTGTGATGCCATGTGACCTCCAAGAATCCCCCTCACCTCTCCGGTCAGGTCTGTGTGATGTCATGTGACCTCCCAGAATCCCCTCACCTCTCCGGTCAGGTCTGTGTGATGTCATGTGACCTCCCAGAATCCCCCTCACCTCTCCGGTCAGGTCTGTGTGATGTCATGTGACCTTCCAGAATCCCCCTCACCTCTCCGGTCAGGTCTGTGTGATGTTATGTGACCTCCCAGAATCCCCCTCACCTCTCCGGTCAGGTCTGTGTGATGTCATGTGACCTCCCAGAACCCTTCTCACCTCTCCGGTCAGGTCTGTGTGATGCCATGTGACCTCCAAGAATCCCCCTCACCTCTCCGGTCAGGTCTGTGTGATGTCATGTGACCTTCCAGAATCCCCTCACCTCTCCGGTCAGGTCTGTGTGATGTCATGTGACCTTCCAGAATCCCCTCACCTCTCCGGTCAGGTCTGTGTGATGTCATGTGACCTCCCAGAATCCCCCTCACCTCTCCGGTCAGGTCTGTGTGATGTCATGTGACCTCCCAGAATTCCCCTCACCTCTCCGGTCAGGTCTGTGTGATGTCATGTGATCTCCCAGAATCCCCCTCACCTCTCCGATCAGGTCTGTGTGATGTCATGTGACCTCCCAGAATCCCCTCACCTCTCCGGTCAGGTCTGTGTGATGTCATGTGACCTTCCAGAATCCCCCTCACCTCTCCGGTCAGGTCTGTTATGTCATGTGACCTCCCAGAATCCTCCTCACCTCTCCGGTCAGGTCTGTGTGATGTCATGTGACCTCCCAGAATCCTCCTCACCTCTCCGGTCAGGTCTGTGTGATGTCATGTGACCTCCCAGAATCCCCCTCACCTCTCCGGTCAGGTCTGTGTGATGTCATGTGACCTTCCAGAATCCCCCTCACCTCTCCGGTCAGGTCTGTGTGATGTCATGTGACCTCCCAGAATCCCCTCACCTCTTCGGTCAGGTCTGTGTGATGCCATGTGACCTCCCAGAATCCCCCTCACCTCTCCGGTCAGGTCTGTGTGATGTCATGTGACCTCCCAGAACCCTCCTCACCTCTCCGGTCAGGTCTGTGTGATGCCATGTGACCTCCAAGAATCCCCCTCACCTCTCCGGTCAGGTCTGTGTGATGTCATGTGACCTCCCAGAATCCCCTCACCTCTCCGGTCAGGTCTGTGTGATGTCATGTGACCTCCCAGAATCCCCCTCACCTCTCCGGTCAGGTCTGTGTGATGTCATGTGACCTTCCAGAATCCCCCTCACCTCTCCGGTCAGGTCTGTGTGATGTTATGTGACCTCCCAGAATCCCCCTCACCTCTCCGGTCAGGTCTGTGTGATGTCATGTGACCTCCCAGAATCCCCCTCACCTCTCCGGTCAGGTCTGTGTGATGTCATGTGACCTTCCAGAATCCCCTCACCTCTCCGGTCAGGTCTGTGTGATGTCATGTGACCTCCCAGAATCCCCCTCACCTCTCCGGTCAGGTCTGTGTGATGTCATGTGACCTCCCAGAATTCCCCTCACCTCTCCGGTCAGGTCTGTGTGATGTCATGTGATCTCCCAGAATCCCCCTCACCTCTCCGGTCAGGTCTGTGTGATGTCATGTGACTTCCCAGAATCCCCTCACCTCTCCGGTCAGGTCTGTGTGATGTCATGTGACCTCCCAGAATCCCCTCACCTCTCCGGTCAGGTCTGTGTGATGTCATGTGATCTCCCAGAATCCCCCTCACCTCTCCGGTCAGGTCTGTGTGATGTCATGTGACCTCCCAGAATCCCCCTCACCTCTCCGGTCAGGTCTGTGTTTTAATAATAGAGATAAGAGTGATGTCATGTGACCTCCCAGAATCCTCCTCACCTCTCCAATCAGCAGGTAGATGATCTCCAGGGTGAGATTTAGTATCCTCTCAGTCATGTGACTCCGGTCCTTCTCCATCCTCATTGGTCATGTGATCTATGCCGGTCTCTCTGTAGACGGATAGCAGAGAATTATCTGGACGGTATTGGTTGTACAATATCATGACGGGGATGTGAGGGGCTAACAAGCTCTTTGCTCTCATTTTCTGTCCCCTCTCCATATTATTGGGGGGGTCTATTGTTTCCGCTCAATGAGGTGATCCTCACCTGTACAGCTCCGGCCTCCATTGCTCTCTCGTAGTGTGTGGGCGGCTCCTTCGCAATCACTGGAGCAGCTATCGATTTCTTTGGGCTGTTCTAGATTTCACGGGTTTCCGTTTCGTTGCTTCCCCCTACCTTCTGGAGGCTTCCAGAACACAGAGGGGCCGGGAGAGTCAAATGGGCAGCTTGAATATTTATGGCCAAGCCCTGGGGAGGTGTGCCTAGTAGGTGGCTGGGGGGGGGGGGAGCATAAATAGGCTGAGGTTTGGAGCAGCCAGGTATTTGTCCTGCTGGAGAAGTTCCCAGCCTCGGGGGCTGCTGCCCCTCTGATGAAGTCCTGCTTGAACCTACTGATGTTCACTGAGGTCCCAGCTATAGCAGAGCTGGGGGGGGGGGGAGCATAAATAGGTTGGGGTTTGGAGCAGCCAGGTATTTGTCCTGCTGGAGAAGTTCCCAGCCTCGGGGGGCTGCTGCCCCTCTGATGAAGTCCTGCTTGAACCTACTGATGTTTATTGAGGTCCCATTTATAGCAGAGCTGGGGGGGGGGGGGGGGGAGAGCATAAATAGGTTGGGGTTTGGAGCAGCCAGGTATTTGTCCTGCTGGAGAAGTTCTCAGTCTCAGGGGCCCCTCTGATGAAGTCCTGCTGGAACCTACTGATGTTTATTGAGGTCCCAGCTATAGCAGAGCTGGGGGGGGGGGAGCATAAATAGGTTGGGGTTTGGAGCAGCCAAGTATTTGTCCTGCTGGAGAAGTTCTCAGTCTCAGGGGCCCCTCTGATGAAGTCCTGCTGGAACCTACTGATGTTTATTGAGGTCCCAGCTATAGCAGAGCTGGGGGGGGGGGGGAGCATAAATAGGTTGGGGTTTGGAGCAGCCAGGTATTTGTCCTGCTGGAGAAGTTCTCAGTCTCCGGGGCCCCTCTGATGAAGTCCTGCTGGAACCTACTGATGTTCACTGAGGTCCCAGCTATAGCAGGGACCTCAATTACTATTAGAGCGAAGGATCCAGTCCGGAGAAATCAGTGAAGGGTTCCCGGTGGAAGTTGTGTAGCCACCATTGGACATTGTGAGTACTGACCCAAGCTCAGAATTCTAGTGGCTGGGCACCGTTCTACATTGGGGGTGCTCTCTCTGAGACGGTACCCACAGAGTCTCGGTTCTGGCCTTCCTATTGGCTTCTGGATTAGAGACCGTTGAAAGAGATTTTGCCAAGTGAAGGGCGTTCTCCTGTTTACAAGTCAGCCCCACCCCCAAACTCCTCCCCTCTTGAAAGCAATAAGCCCCGGTTGCTGTTCATTTTTTTTTTTTTTTTTTTAATTTTTAGGGCTCATTCAGATGGCAGATTGATGTTAATCTCGGTTTCCACATTATATGTGTCATCGTACCTCACAGTGACTATGGAGGAAGAGGAGGAGCATGAAGAGGAGGAGCATGAAGAGGAGGAGCACGAAGAGGAGGGGCATGAAGAGGAGGGGCACGAAGAGGACGAGCATGAAGAGGAGGAGCACGAAGAGGAGGAGCACGAAGAGGAGGAGCATGAAGAGGAGGAGCATGAAGAGGAGGGGCATGAAGAGGAGGGGCACGAAGAGGACGAGCATGAAGAGGAGGAGCATGAAGAGGAGGAGCACGAAGAGGACGAGCATGAAGAGGAGGAGCATGAAGAGGAGGAGCACGAAGAGGACACTCCGTCCCATTGTGTTCCCTGTATAAAAGACACCTGTCCACAGGAGCCATCAAACCATCAGATTCCAAACTCTCCACCATGGCAAAGACCAAAGAGCTGTCCAAGGATGTCAGGGACAAGATGGTAGACCTACACAAGGCTGGACTGGGCTACCAAACTATGGCCAAGCAGCTTGGTGAGAAGGTGACAACAGTTGGTGCAATCATTCACAAATGGAAGAAACACAAAACAAGTGTCAGTCTCCCTAGGTCTGGTGCACCATGCAAGATCTCACCTCGTGGAGTGTCAATGATCATGAGAACAGTGAGGAATCATCCCAGAACTACACGTGAGGATCTTGTCAATGATCTCCAGGCAGCTGGGACCACAGTCACCAAGAAAACAATTGGTAACACACTACGCCGACAAGGACTGAAATCCTGCAGTGCCCCCGCACGGTCCCTCTGCTCAAGAAAGCCCATGTCCAGGCCCGTCTGAAGTCTGCCACTGAACATCTGAATGATGCCGAGGAGGACTGGTGGGAAGTGTTGTGGTCAGAGGAGACCAAAATCCAGCTCTTTGGCATCAACTCAACTCGCCGTGTTTGGAGGAGGAGGAATGCTGCCTATGACCCCAAGAACACCATCCCAACTGTGAAACATGGTGGTGGAAACATTCTGCTTTGGGGGGGGGTTTCTGCTAAGGGGACAGGACAACTGCACCGCATCAAAGGGACGATGGACGGGGCAATGTACCCTCAAATCTTGGGTGAGAACCTTCTTCCCTCAGCCAGGGCATTGAAAATGGGTGGTGGATGGGTGTTCCAGCATGACAATGACCCAAAACACACGGCCAAGGCAACAAAGGAGCGGCTCAAGAAGAAGCACATTAAGGTCCTGGAGTGGCCTAGCCAGTCTCCACACCTTCATCCGATGGAAAATCTGTGGAGGAGCTGAAAGATCGAGTTGCCAAACGTCAGCCACCAAACCTTAATGACTTGGAGAGGATCTGCCAAGAGGAGTGGGCCAAAATCCCTCCTGGGATGTGTGCGAACCTGGGGGCCAACTCCAGGAAACGTCTGACCTCTGTGATTGCCAACAAGGGATTGGCCACCAAGTACTAAGTCATGTTTTGTGAAGGGGATCAAATCCTTCTTTCCCTCATGAACATGCAGATCCGTCATCATTTGTTAGACGCATTTCTGCTGAATTTGTTGTTGTATTCTGTCTCTCAGTGTTACACCGAACATTCCATTGTTAGACCGATCGTTTCTGTGTGAGGGGCGAACATTCCATTGTTAGACCGATCATTTCTGTGTGAGGGGGGAACATTCCATTGTTAGACCGATCATTTCTGTGTGAGGGGCGAACATTCCATTGTTAGACCGATCATTTCTGTGTGAGGGGTGAACATTCCATTGTTAGACCGATCATTTCTGTGTGAGGGGTGAACATTTCATTGTTAGACCGATCGTTTCTGTGTGAGGGGCGAACATTCCATTGTTAGACCGATTGTTTCTGTGTGAGGGGGGGACATTCCATTGTTAGACCGATCATTTCTGTGTGAGGGGCGAACATTCCATTGTTAGACCGATCATTTCTGTGTGAGGGGTGAACATTCCATTGTTAGACCGATCATTTCTGTGTGAGGGGGGGGACATTCCATTGTTAGACCGATCATTTCTGTGTGAGGGGCGAACATTCCATTGTTAGACCGATCATTTCTGTGTGAGGGGGGGGACATTCCATTGTTAGACCGATCATTTCTGTGTGAGGGGTGAACATTCCATTGTTAGACCGATCATTTCTGTGTGAGGGGCGAACATTCCATTGTTAGACCGATCATTTCTGTGTGAGGAGCGAACATTCCATTGTTAGACCGATCATTTCTGTGTGAGGGGCGAACATTCCATTGTTAGACCGATCGTTTCTGTGTGAGGGGCGAACATTCCATTGTTAGACCGATCGTTTCTGTGTGAGGGGCGAACATTCCATTGTTAGACCGATCGTTTCTGTGTGAGGGGCGAACATTCCATTGTTAGACCGATCATTTCTGTGTGAGGGGCGAACATTCCATTGTTAGACCGATCATTTCTGTGTGAGGGGCGAACATTCCATTGTTAGACCGATCATTTCTGTGTGAGGGGCGAACATTCCATTGTTAGACCGATCATTTCTGTGTGAGGGGCGAACATTCCATTGTTAGACCGATCGTTTCTGTGTGAGGGGCGAACATTCCATTGTTAGACCGATCATTTCTGTGTGAGGGGCGAACATTCAGCATCAGGGGGAGCAAATACACATTTCCTGCACTGAATATATATATATCTGTATAAATGATAATATAACATCGGATCTTCTCACCTCCTCAGCTGCCACTTCCAGCAATGTCTTCTCTAGACTTCTTCCCTCATAGAACTTCCTGTCTGTATATAGGATCACTTCCGGTCTGTTTCCCCTCTTCCCACATGGACTCGCCGTGTTATATCGCCACCTTGTGCGCCTCAGAGGAACTGCAGCCCCGAGAAATGTCTCCGGTGACTGTAGAACAAAGGCGGCCTCTCCGCGATCCTGTCCGCAATTCGGATCACGGGAGGAGGCGAGACGCGCGTTTGGGCGCCGTTATTCCTAAATGGATCCCGGAACGCAGAGCAATCCCGCCGCTGTGGGGTCCCCCCCCCAAGTCCATACCGGACACCCAGCCTATTGCCCTACATAGTGACATCAGTTACATGAAGGTTTGAACCCTCAACCCCCCCAATACCGGGCACTCCCCCCTCCCCAATACTGGGCACTCCCCCCGTCCCCCCAATACCGGGCACTCCCCCCTCCCCATCCCCCCAATACCGGGCACTCCCCCCGTCCCCCCAATACTGGGCACTCCCCCCCCCCCAATACCGGGCACTCCCCCCTCCCCATCCCCCCAATACCGGGCACTCCCCCCTCCCCATCCCCCCAATACCGGGCACTCCCCCCGTCCCCCCAATACCGGGCACTCCCATCCCCTCCCCTGCACCCCCCAGTCCCCCCAATACCGGGCACTCCCATCCCCTTCCCCGCACTCCCCACCTCGTCCCTCCAATACCAGGCACTCCCCTCCCCTGCACCCCCCCTAATACCGGACACTCCCCTCCCCCGCACCCCCCGTCCCCCCAATACTGGGCACTCCCCTCCCCCGCATTCTCCCCCCAATACCGGGCGCTCCTCTACCCCCGTCCCCTCCCCCGCACTCCCCCCAATACCGTACACTCCCCGTCCCCCCCCAGCCCAATCTTCACCTCGAATGAATATTGCGCGGGGGGGCGCCCAACTGAAAATTCTGGTACCGCCACCGAAAATTCAGGACGCACTTCGGCCGAAAACTGGAATGGACAGTTTTTTTAAAAATATTTTTCAAACGCAATTTTTAAAAAATAATAAATACACTTAAACGATTTAAAAAAAAAATACACAATACACGCAATACACGCAGTACACGCAATACACGCAGTACACGCAGTACACGCAGTACACGCAGTACGCACAGTACACGCAGTACACGCAATACACACAATACACGCAGTACACACAGTACACGCAATACGCACAATACACGTAATACACGCAGTACGCACAGTACACGCAATACACGCAGTACACGCAATACACGTAATACACGTAATACACACAGTACACGCAATACGCACAGTACACTCAATACACGTAATACACACAGTACACGCAATACGCACAGTACACGCAATACACGTAATACACACAGTACACGCAATACACGTAATACACACAGTACACGCAATACACGCAGTACACGTAATACACACAGTACACGCAATACGCACAGTACACGCAATACACGTAATACACACAGTACACGCAATACGCACAGTACGCACAATACACACAGTACACGCAATACGCACAGTACACGCAATACACGTAATACACACAGTACACGCAATACGCACAGTACGCACAATACACGCAGTACACACAGTACACGCAATACACGCAGTACACGCAATACACGTAATACACGTAATACACACAGTACACGCAATACGCACAGTACACGCAATACACGTAATACACACAGTACACGCAATACGCACAGTACACGCAATACACGTAATACACACAGTACACGCAATACACGTAATACACACAGTACACGCAATACACGCAGTACACGTAATACACACAGTACACGCAATACGCACAGTACACGCAATACACGTAATACACACAGTACACGCAATACGCACAGTACGCACAATACACACAGTACACGCAATACGCACAGTACACGCAATACACGTAATACACACAGTACACGCAATACGCACAGTACGCACAATACACACAGTACACGCAATACACACAGTACACGCAATACGCACAGTACGCACAATACACGCAATACGCACGGTACGCACAATACACACAGTACACGCAATACGCACAGTACGCACAATACACGCAGTACACACAGTACACGCAATACACACAGTACACGCAATACGCACAGTACGCACAATACACGCAATACGCACGGTACGCACAATACACGCAATACACACAATACACGCAATACACACGGTACGCACAATACACGCAGTACACGCAATACACACAGTACACACAATACACGCAATACACGCAGTACGCACAATACACGCAATACACACAGTACACGCAATAAACGCAGTACACGCAATACACACAGTACACGCAATACACACAGTACACACAGTACGCACAATACACGCAATACACACAGTACACGCAATACACACAGTACACACAATACACGCAGTACACGCAATACACACAGTACACACAATACACGCAATACACACGGTACGCACAATACACGCAGTACACGCAATACACACAGTACACGCAATACACACAGTACGCGCAATACACACAGTATGGACAATACACACAGTATGGACAATACACACAGTACGCACAATACACGCAATACACACAGTACACGCAATACACACAGTACGCACAATACACGCAATACACACAGTACACGCAATACACACAGTATGGACAATACACACAGTACGCACAATACACGCAATACACACAGTACACGCAATACACACAGTACACACAATACACGCAGTACACACAGTACACACAATACACACAGTACACGCAGTACACACAATACACACAGTACGCACAATACACGCAATACACACAGTACACGCAGTACACGCAATACACACAGTACACGCAATACACACAATACACGCAATACACACAGTACACACAATACACGCAATACACACAGTACACACAATACACGCAATACACACAGTACACACAATACACGCAATACACACAGTACACACAATACACACAGTACACACAATACACGCAATACACACAGTAGACACAATACACGCAGTACACATAATACACGCAATACACACAATACACGCAGTACACACAATACACGCAGTACACACAATACACACAGTACACGCAGTACACACAATACACGCAGTACACACAGTACACGCAGTACACACAGTACACGCAGTACACGCAATACACACAGTACACGCAATACACACAATACACGCAATACACACAGTACACGCAGTACACACAATACACGCAGTACACACAATACACGCAGTACACAGTACACGCAATACACACAGTACACGCAATACACACAGTACACGCAGTACACACAATACACACAGTACACACAATACACGCAGTACACACAATACACGCAGTACACACAATACACACAATACACGCAGTACACACAATACACGCAGTACACACAATACACGCAGTACACACAATACACGCAGTACACACAATACACACAATACACGCAGTACACACAATACACGCAGTACACACAATACACGCAGTACACACAATACACGCAGTACACACAGTACACGCAGTACACGCAATACACGCAGTACACACAATACACGCAGTACACACAATACACGCAGTACACACAATACACGCAGTACACACAGTACACGCAGTACACACAGTACACGCAGTACACACAATACACGCAGTACACACAATACACACAATACACGCAGTACACACAATACACACAGTACACGCAATACACGCAGTACACGCAATACACGCAGTACACGCAATACACGCAGTACACACAATACACGCAGTACACGCAATACACGCAATACACGCAGTACACGCAATACACGCAGTACACGCAATACACGCAGTACACACAGTACACGCAGTACACACAGTACACGCAGTACACACAATACACGCAGTACACGCAATACACGCAATACACGCAATACACGCAGTACACGCAATACACGCAGTACACGCAATACACGCAATACACGCAGTACACGCAATACACGCAGTACACGCAATACACGCAGTACACGCAATACACGCAGTACACACAATACACGCAATACACGCAGTACACGCAGTACACGCCCCACTTTTTTTTTGTTAGTAAAAACGGGCAGTTTTTACAAATCAATATCTATTTTTTTTTTAAAAAAATGATATAAACCGCAATTTTTTTTAATAAAATATGAAGGAGGAAGTTCCGGCGAATAAATAGATACCCAACATGTCACGCTTTACAACGGCGTCCAATGACGGCACTTCTCCGTGGGCGACGCTTTAAAAACATCTTCAGGTTGGCGCTGTGATGTCACAGAGGAGGTCTGGCGCTGGAACGATCGATCTCCGACCGTTGCGGCGATACCTCACGTAGCTGGTCTGAACGCCGTTTACATATGTGGGCGTGGCCTACATACGCGGTCACCCCTGGGGGGGCGGGGCACTTTAAACTTTTATTTATTAATATTTAAACTATCCCTTTAAAAAAAAAATCCCTTTTTCACAAGCATGCGTCCAGTGTGATAGAAATAATCAGTGACAGGTCCTCTTTACAGAGAGATCGGGGGTCAATAAGTCCCTCCCACAGCCCCTCCCCCCTACACCCCACCCCCCATCCCTCCTCTACAATATAAAGCATTAGTTTAAAAAAAAATGTCCTTTATGTGACGCGATGACGTCGCTCCGGTCCTCCAAGGGCATAGAGATGAGTGGCGGCCATCTTTCCTTCGCTGATCTCTATGCCCAGCGCCAGGATTGTTCGATGGTTGCTCGGGTAAGGCTGAGAACCCACCAATCGGCAGTGGATGGCGGCGAGGGGGCGGGGTTATTTTCTGCACCTGTATCGGTGCTTATTTCCGTATCGGCCGACGGCAGAGGGGTGCGTTGAGACGTTTCGGCCACCGAAATTTCACTGCGTCTCTACAATTGCGCGGTCGTGCACCGCTCTACGCAGACTACATTCCCAGCATTTGCTGACACAATTAGAGCGTTCTTTGGGGGGAATTTCATCAAAACTTGCTAAATTAACAAAAAAAGACCAAAATTTTAGAAAAAAATCCATCTTTTTGTTTCATTCTTTATTACATTTTACAAATAAATAATTCAGTTTAAACCAAAATGTATTCGGCTCCATTTCTTGGGTACAAATCCCCCCCAAATATCAGGACGGTACAAATCCCCCCCAAATGTCAGGACGATACAAATCCCCCCAAATGTCAGGACGGTACAAATCCCCCCCAAATGTCAGGACGGTACAAATCCCCCCCAAATGTCAGGACGGTACAAATCCCCCCCAAATGTCAGGACGGTACAAATCCCCCCCAAATGTCAGGACGGTACAAATCCCCCCCAAATGTCGGGACGGTACAAATCCCCCCCAAATGTCAGGACGGTACAAATCCCCCCCAAATGTCAGGACGGTACAAATCCCCCCCAAATGTCGGGACGGTACAAATCCTCCCAAATGTCGGGACGGTACAAATCCCCCCAAATGTCGGGACGGTACAAATCCCCCCAAATGTCAGGACGGTACAAATCCCCCCAAATGTCAGGACGGTACAAATCCCCCCAAATGTCAGGAGGGTACAGATATCCCCCAAATGTCGGGACGGTACAAATCCCCCCCAAATGTCGGGACGGTACAAATCCTCCCAAATGTCAGGACGGTACAAATCCCCCCAAATGTCGGGACGGTACAAATCCCCCCAAATGTCAGGACGGTACAAATCCCCCCAAATGTCAGGAGGGTACAAATCCCCCCAAATGTCAGGAGGGTACAGATATCCCCCAAATGTCGGGACGGTACAAATCCCCCCCAAATGTCGGGACGGTACAAATCCCCCCCAAATGTCGGGACGGTACAAATCCCCCCAAATGTCGGGACGGTACAAATCCCCCCCCAAATGTCGGGACGGTACAAATCCCCCCCAAATGTCGGGACGGTACAAATCCCCCCAAATGTCGGGACGGTACAAATCCCCCCCAAATGTCGGGACGGTACAAATCCCCCCAAATGTCGGGACGGTACAAATCCCCCCCAAATGTCGGGACGGTACAAATCCCCCCCAAATGTCGGGACGGTACAAATCCTCCCAAATGTCGGGACGGTACAAATCCCCCCAAATGTCGGGACGGTACAAATCCCCCCCAAATGTCGGGACGGTACAAATCCCCCCCAAATGTCGGGACGGTACAAATCCCCCCAAATGTCGGGACGGTACAAATCCTCCCAAATGTCGGGACGGTACAAATCCCCCCAAATGTCGGGACGGTACAAATCCCCCCAAATGTCGGGACGGTACAAATCCCCCCAAATGTCAGGACGGTACAAATCCCCCCAAATGTCAGGACGGTACAAATCCCCCCAAATGTCAGGAGGGTACAGATATCCCCCAAATGTCGGGACGGTACAAATCCCCCCCAAATGTCGGGACGGTACAAATCCCCCCCAAATGTCGGGACAGTACAAATCCCCCCAAATGTCGGGACGGTACAAATCCCCCCCAAATGTCGGGACGGTACAAATCCCCCCCAAATGTCGGGACGGTACAAATCCTCCCAAATGTCGGAACGGTACAGATATCCCCCAAATGTCGGGACGGTACAAATCCCCCCCAAATGTCAGGACGGTACAAATCCCCCCCAAATGTCGGGACGGTACAAATCCCCCCCAAATGTCGGGACGGTACAAATCCCCCCAAATGTCGGGACGGTACAAATCCTCCCAAATGTCAGGACGGTACAAATCCCCCCAAATGTCGGGACGGTACAAATCCTCCCAAATGTCGGGACGGTACAAATCCCCCCAAATGTCGGGACGGTACAAATCCCCCCAAATGTCGGGACGGTACAAATCCCCCCAAATGTCAGGACGGTACAAATCCCCCCAAATGTCAGGACGGTACAAATCCCCCCAAATGTCAGGAGGGTACAGATATCCCCCAAATGTCGGGACGGTACAAATCCCCCCCAAATGTCGGGACGGTACAAATCCCCCCCAAATGTCGGGACGGTACAAATCCCCCCAAATGTCGGGACGGTACAAATCCCCCCCAAATGTCGGGACGGTACAAATCCCCCCCAAATGTCGGGACGGTACAAATCCTCCCAAATGTCGGGACGGTACAAATCCCCCCAAATGTCGGGACGGTACAAATCCCCCCCAAATGTCGGGACGGTACAAATCCCCCCCAAATGTCGGGACGGTACAAATCCCCCCAAATGTCGGGACGGTACAAATCCCCCCCAAATGTCGGGACGGTACAAATCCCCCCCAAATGTCGGGACGGTACAAATCCCCCCAAATGTCGGGACGGTACAAATCCTCCCAAATGTCGGGACGGTACAAATCCCCCCCAAATGTCGGGACGGTACAAATCCCCCCCAAATGTCGGGACGGTACAAATCCCCCCAAATGTCGGGACGGTACAAATCCCCCCCAAATGTTGGGACGGTACAAATCCCCCCCAAATGTCGGGACGGTACAAATCCCCCCCAAATGTCAGGATGGTACAAATCCCCCCAAATGTCAGGACGGTACAAATCCCCCAAATGTCGGAACGGTACAAATCCCCCCAAATGTCAGGACGGTAGAGATCCCCCCAAATGTCGGAACGGTACAAATCCCCCCAAATGTCAGGACGGTACAGAGATCCCCCCAAATGTCGGGACGGTACAAATCCCCCCCAAATGTCGGGACGGTACAAATCCCCCCCAAATGTCGGGACGGTACAAATCCTCACAAATGTCAGGACAGTACAAATCCCCCCCAAATGTCAGGACGGTACAAATCCCCCCCAAATGTCGGGACGGTACAAATCCCCCCAAATGTCGGGACGGTACAAATCCTCACAAATGTCAGGACAGTACAAATCCCCCCCAAATGTCAGGACGGTACAAATCCCCCCAAATGTCGGGACGGTACAAATCCTCCCAAATGTCGGGACGGTACAAATCCCCCCAAATGTCGGGACGGTACAAATCCCCCCAAATGTCGGGACGGTACAAATCCCCCAAATGTCAGGACGGTACAAATCCCCCCAAATGTCAGGACGGTACAAATCCCCCCAAATGTCAGGAGGGTACAGATATCCCCCAAATGTCGGGACGGTACAAATCCCCCCCAAATGTCGGGACGGTACAAATCCCCCCCAAATGTCGGGACAGTACAAATCCCCCCAAATGTCGGGACGGTACAAATCCCCCCCAAATGTCGGGACGGTACAAATCCCCCCCAAATGTCGGGACGGTACAAATCCTCCCAAATGTCGGAATGGTACAAATCCCCCCAAATGTCAGGACGGTACAAATCCCCCCAAATGTCAGGAGGGTACAGATATCCCAAAATATGTCGGGACGGTACAAATCCCCCCCAAATGTCGGGACGGTACAAATCCCCCCCAAATGTCGGGACGGTACAAATCCCCCCCAAATGTCGGGACGGTACAAATCCTCCCAAATGTCGGGACGGTACAAATCCCCCCAAATGTCGGGACGGTACAAATCCCCCCCAAATGTCGGGACGGTACAAATCCCCCCCAAATGTCGGGACGGTACAAATCCTCCCAAATGTCGGGACGGTACAAATCCTCACAAATGTCAGGACGGTACAAATCCCCCCCAAATGTCGGGACGGTACAAATCCCCCCCAAATGTCGGGACAGTACAAATCCCCCCAAATGTCGGGACGGTACAAATCCTCCCAAATGTCAGGACGGTACAAATCCCCCCAAATGTCGGGACGGTACAAATCCCCCCAAATGTCGGGACGGTACAAATCCCCCCAAATGTCAGGACGGTACAAATCCCCCCAAATGTCAGGACGGTACAAATCCCCCCAAATGTCAGGAGGGTACAGATATCCCCCAAATGTCGGGACGGTACAAATCCCCCCCAAATGTCGGGACGGTACAAATCCCCCCCAAATGTCGGGACGGTACAAATCCCCCCAAATGTCGGGACGGTACAAATCCCCCCCAAATGTCGGGACGGTACAAATCCCCCCCAAATGTCGGGACGGTACAAATCCTCCCAAATGTCGGGACGGTACAAATCCCCCCAAATGTCGGGACGGTACAAATCCCCCCAAAATGTCGGGACGGTACAAATCCCCCCCAAATGTCGGGACGGTACAAATCCCCCCAAATGTCGGGACGGTACAAATCCCCCCCAAATGTCGGGACGGTACAAATCCCCCCCAAATGTCGGGACAGTACAAATCCCCCCAAATGTCGGGACGGTACAAATCCTCCCAAATGTCGGGACGGTACAAATCCCCCCAAATGTCGGGACGGTACAAATCCCCCCCAAATGTCGGGACGGTACAAATCCCCCCAAATGTCGGGACGGTACAAATCCTCCCAAATGTCGGGACGGTACAAATCCCCCCAAATGTCGGGACGGTACAAATCCCCCCAAATGTCGGGACGGTACAAATCCCCCCAAATGTCAGGACGGTACAAATCCCCCCAAATGTCAGGAGGGTACAGATATCCCCCAAATGTCGGGACGGTACAAATCCCCCCCAAATGTCGGGACGGTACAAATCCCCCCCAAATGTCGGGACGGTACAAATCCCCCCAAATGTCGGGACGGTACAAATCCCCCCCAAATGTCGGGACGGTACAAATCCCCCCAAATGTCGGGACGGTACAAATCCCCCCCAAATGTCGGGACGGTACAAATCCCCCCCAAATGTCGGGACGGTACAAATCCCCCCAAATGTCGGGACGGTACAAATCCTCCCAAATGTCGGGACGGTACAAATCCCCCCCAAATGTCGGGACGGTACAAATCCCCCCCAAATGTCGGGACGGTACAAATCCCCCCAAATGTCGGGACGGTACAAATCCCCCCCAAATGTCGGGACGGTACAAATCCCCCCCAAATGTCGGGACGGTACAAATCCCCCCCAAATGTCAGGATGGTACAAATCCCCCCAAATGTCAGGACGGTACAAATCCCCCAAATGTCGGAACGGTACAAATCCCCCCAAATGTCAGGACGGTAGAGATCCCCCCAAATGTCGGAACGGTACAAATCCCCCCAAATGTCAGGACGGTACAGAGATCCCCCCAAATGTCGGGACGGTACAAATCCTCCCAAATGTCGGAACGGTACAGATATCCCCCAAATGTCGGGACGGTACAAATCCCCCCCAAATGTCGGGACGGTACAAATCCCCCCCAAATGTCGGGACGGTACAAATCCTCACAAATGTCAGGACAGTACAAATCCCCCCCAAATGTCAGGACGGTACAAATCCCCCCCAAATGTCGGGACGGTACAAATCCCCCCAAATGTCGGGACGGTACAAATCCTCACAAATGTCAGGACAGTACAAATCCCCCCCAAATGTCAGGACGGTACAAATCCCCCCCAAATGTCGGGACGGTACAAATCCTCCCAAATGTCGGGACGGTACAAATCCCCCCAAATGTCGGGACGGTACAAATCCCCCCAAATGTCGGGACGGTACAAATCCCCCCAAATGTCAGGACGGTACAAATCCCCCCAAATGTCAGGACGGTACAAATCCCCCCAAATGTCAGGAGGGTACAGATATCCCCCAAATGTCGGGACGGTACAAATCCCCCCCAAATGTCGGGACGGTACAAATCCCCCCCAAATGTCGGGACAGTACAAATCCCCCCAAATGTCGGGACGGTACAAATCCCCCCCAAATGTCGGGACGGTACAAATCCCCCCCAAATGTCGGGACGGTACAAATCCTCCCAAATGTCGGAATGGTACAGATATCCCCCAAATGTCGGGACGGTACAAATCCTCACAAATGTCAGGACGGTACAAATCCCCCCCAAATGTCGGGACGGTACAAATCCCCCCCAAATGTCGGGACGGTACAAATCCCCCCAAATGTCGGGACGGTACAAATCCTCCCAAATGTCAGGACGGTACAAATCCCCCCAAATGTCGGGACGGTACAAATCCCCCCAAATGTCGGGACGGTACAAATCCCCCCAAATGTCAGGACGGTACAAATCCCCCCAAATGTCAGGACGGTACAAATCCCCCCAAATGTCAGGAGGGTACAGATATCCCCCAAATGTCGGGACGGTACAAATCCCCCCCAAATGTCGGGACGGTACAAATCCCCCCCAAATGTCGGGACGGTACAAATCCCCCCAAATGTCGGGACGGTACAAATCCCCCCCAAATGTCGGGACGGTACAAATCCCCCCCAAATGTCGGGACGGTACAAATCCTCCCAAATGTCGGGACGGTACAAATCCCCCCAAATGTCGGGACGGTACAAATCCCCCCCAAATGTCGGGACGGTACAAATCCCCCCCAAATGTCGGGACGGTACAAATCCCCCCAAATGTCGGGACGGTACAAATCCCCCCCAAATGTCGGGACGGTACAAATCCCCCCCAAATGTCGGGACGGTACAAATCCCCCCAAATGTCGGGACGGTACAAATCCTCCCAAATGTCGGGACGGTACAAATCCCCCCAAATGTCGGGACGGTACAAATCCCCCCCAAATGTCGGGACGGTACAAATCCCCCCAAATGTCGGGACGGTACAAATCCTCCCAAATGTCGGGACGGTACAAATCCCCCCAAATGTCGGGACGGTACAAATCCCCCCAAATGTCGGGACGGTACAAATCCCCCCAAATGTCAGGACGGTACAAATCCCCCCAAATGTCAGGAGGGTACAGATATCCCCCAAATGTCGGGACGGTACAAATCCCCCCCAAATGTCGGGACGGTACAAATCCCCCCCAAATGTCGGGACGGTACAAATCCCCCCAAATGTCGGGACGGTACAAATCCCCCCCAAATGTCGGGACGGTACAAATCCCCCCCAAATGTCGGGACGGTACAAATCCTCCCAAATGTCGGGACGGTACAAATCCCCCCAAATGTCGGGACGGTACAAATCCCCCCCAAATGTCGGGACGGTACAAATCCCCCCCAAATGTCGGGACGGTACAAATCCCCCCAAATGTCGGGACGGTACAAATCCCCCCCAAATGTCGGGACGGTACAAATCCCCCCCAAATGTCGGGACGGTACAAATCCCCCCAAATGTCGGGACGGTACAAATCCTCCCAAATGTCGGGACGGTACAAATCCCCCCCAAATGTCGGGACGGTACAAATCCCCCCCAAATGTCGGGACGGTACAAATCCCCCCAAATGTCGGGACGGTACAAATCCCCCCCAAATGTTGGGACGGTACAAATCCCCCCCAAATGTCGGGACGGTACAAATCCCCCCCAAATGTCAGGATGGTACAAATCCCCCCAAATGTCAGGACGGTACAAATCCCCCAAATGTCGGAACGGTACAAATCCCCCCAAATGTCAGGACGGTAGAGATCCCCCCAAATGTCGGAACGGTACAAATCCCCCCAAATGTCAGGACGGTACAGAGATCCCCCCAAATGTCGGGACGGTACAAATCCTCCCAAATGTCGGAACGGTACAGATATCCCCCAAATGTCGGGACGGTACAAATCCCCCCCAAATGTCGGGACGGTACAAATCCCCCCCAAATGTCGGGACGGTACAAATCCTCACAAATGTCAGGACAGTACAAATCCCCCCCAAATGTCAGGACGGTACAAATCCCCCCCAAATGTCAGGACGGTACAAATCCCCCCAAATGTCGGGACGGTACAAATCCCCCCAAATGTCGGGACGGTACAAATCCCCCCAAATGTCAGGACGGTACAAATCCCCCCAAATGTCAGGACGGTACAAATCCCCCCAAATGTCAGGAGGGTACAGATATCCCCCAAATGTCGGGACGGTACAAATCCCCCCCAAATGTCGGGACGGTACAAATCCCCCCCAAATGTCGGGACAGTACAAATCCCCCCAAATGTCGGGACGGTACAAATCCCCCCCAAATGTCGGGACGGTACAAATCCCCCCAAATGTCGGGACGGTACAAATCCCCCCAAATGTCGGGACGGTACAAATCCCCCCAAATGTCGGGACGGTACAAATCCCCCCAAATGTCGGGACGGTACAAATCCCCCCAAATGTCAGGACGGTACAAATCCCCCCAAATGTCAGGACGGTACAAATCCCCCCAAATGTCAGGAGGGTACAGATATCCCCCAAATGTCGGGACGGTACAAATCCCCCCCAAATGTCGGGACGGTACAAATCCCCCCCAAATGTCGGGACGGTACAAATCCCCCCAAATGTCGGGACGGTACAAATCCCCCCCAAATGTCGGGACGGTACAAATCCCCCCCAAATGTCGGGACGGTACAAATCCTCCCAAATGTCGGGACGGTACAAATCCCCCCAAATGTCGGGACGGTACAAATCCCCCCCAAATGTCGGGACGGTACAAATCCCCCCCAAATGTCGGGACGGTACAAATCCCCCCAAATGTCGGGACGGTACAAATCCCCCCCAAATGTCGGGACGGTACAAATCCCCCCCAAATGTCGGGACGGTACAAATCCCCCCAAATGTCGGGACGGTACAAATCCTCCCAAATGTCGGGACGGTACAAATCCCCCCAAATGTCGGGACGGTACAAATCCCCCCCAAATGTCGGGACGGTACAAATCCCCCCCAAATGTCGGGACGGTACAAATCCCCCCAAATGTCGGGACGGTACAAATCCTCCCAAATGTCAGGACGGTACAAATCCCCCCAAATGTCGGGACGGTACAAATCCCCCCAAATGTCAGGACGGTACAAATCCCCCCAAATGTCAGGACGGTACAAATCCCCCCAAATGTCAGGAGGGTACAGATATCCCCCAAATGTCGGGACGGTACAAATCCCCCCCAAATGTCGGGACGGTACAAATCCCCCCCAAATGTCGGGACAGTACAAATCCCCCCAAATGTCGGGACGGTACAAATCCCCCCCAAATGTCGGGACGGTACAAATCCCCCCCAAATGTTGGGACGGTACAAATCCTCCCAAATGTCGGAACGGTACAGATATCCCCCAAATGTCGGGACGGTACAAATCCCCCCCAAATGTCAGGACGGTACAAATCCCCCCAAATGTCGGGACGGTACAAATCCCCCCAAATGTCGGGACGGTACAAATCCCCCCAAATGTCGGGACGGTACAAATCCTCCCAAATGTCAGGATGGTACAAATCCCCCCAAATGTCGGGACGGTACAAATCCCCCCAAATGTCGGGACGGTACAAATCCCCCCAAATGTCAGGACGGTACAAATCCCCCCAAATGTCAGGACGGTACAAATCCCCCCAAATGTCAGGAGGGTACAGATATCCCCCAAATGTCGGGACGGTACAAATCCCCCCCAAATGTCGGGACGGTACAAATCCCCCCCAAATGTCGGGACGGTACAAATCCCCCCAAATGTCGGGACGGTACAAATCCCCCCCAAATGTCGGGACGGTACAAATCCCCCCCAAATGTCGGGACGGTACAAATCCTCCCAAATGTCGGGACGGTACAAATCCCCCCAAATGTCGGGACGGTACAAATCCCCCCCAAATGTCGGGACGGTACAAATCCCCCCCAAATGTCGGGACGGTACAAATCCCCCCAAATGTCGGGACGGTACAAATCCCCCCCAAATGTCGGGACGGTACAAATCCCCCCCAAATGTCGGGACGGTACAAATCCCCCCAAATGTCGGGACGGTACAAATCCTCCCAAATGTCGGGACGGTACAAATCCCCCCAAATGTCGGGACGGTACAAATCCCCCCCAAATGTCGGGACGGTACAAATCCCCCCCAAATGTCGGGACGGTACAAATCCCCCCAAATGTCGGGACGGTACAAATCATCCCCAAATGTCGGGACGGTACAAATCCCCCCCAAATGTCGGGACGGTACAAATCCCCCCCAAATGTCGGGACGGTACAAATCCCCCCCAAATGTCGGGACAGTACAAATCCTCCCAAATGTCGGAACGGTACAGATATCCCCCAAATGTCAGGACGGTACAAATCCCCCCCAAATGTCAGGACAGTACAAATCCTCACAAATGTCAGGACAGTACAAATCCCCCCCAAATGTCAGGACGGTACAAATCCCCCCCAAATGTCGGGACGGTACAAATCCCCCCAAATGTCGGGACGGTACAAATCCTCCCAAATGTCAGGACGGTACAAATCCCCCCAAATGTCGGGACGGTACAAATCCCCCCAAATGTCGGGACGGTACAAATCCCCCCAAATGTCAGGACGGTACAAATCCCCCCAAATGTCAGGACGGTACAAATCCCCCCAAATGTCAGGAGGGTACAGATATCCCCCAAATGTCGGGACGGTACAAATCCCCCCCAAATGTCGGGACGGTACAAATCCCCCCCAAATGTCGGGACGGTACAAATCCCCCCAAATGTCGGGACGGTACAAATCCCCCCCAAATGTCGGGACGGTACAAATCCCCCCCAAATGTCGGGACGGTACAAATCCTCCCAAATGTCGGGACGGTACAAATCCCCCCAAATGTCGGGACGGTACAAATCCCCCCCAAATGTCGGGACGGTACAAATCCCCCCCAAATGTCGGGACGGTACAAATCCCCCCAAATGTCGGGACGGTACAAATCCCCCCCAAATGTCGGGACGGTACAAATCCCCCCCAAATGTCGGGACGGTACAAATCCCCCCAAATGTCGGGACGGTACAAATCCCCCCAAATGTCGGGACGGTACAAATCCCCCCAAATGTCGGGACGGTACAAATCCCCCCAAATGTCGGCACGGTACAAATCCCCCCAAATGTCAGGACGGTACAAATCCCCCCAAATGTCAGGACGGTACAAATCCCCCCAAATGTCAGGAGGGTACAAATCCCCCCAAATGTCAGGACGGTACAAATCCCCCCAAATGCCAGGACTGTACAAATCCCCCCAAATGTCAGGACAATACAATTCCCCCAAATGTCAGGACGGTACAAATCCCCCCCAAATGTCAGGATGGTACAAATCCCCCCAAATGTCAGGACGGTACAATTCCCCCCCAAATGTCAGGACGGTACAAATCCCCCCAAATGTCAAGAGAGTACAAATCCCCCCAAATGTCAGGACGGTACAAATACCCCCAAATGTCAGGACGGTACAAATCCCCCCCAAATGTCAAGAGAGTACAAATCCCCCCAAATGTCAAGAGAGTACAAATCCCCCCAAATGTCAGGACGGTACAAATACCCCCAAATGTCAGGACGGTACAAATCCCCCCCAAATGTCAGGACGGTACAAATCCCCCCAAATGTCAGGACAGGACAAATCCCCCCAAATGTCAGGACGGTACAAATCCCCCCAAATGTCAGGACGGTTTAAATGCCCCTCAAATGGTAGATGTGGAGATGGTGGTGGGATCATGATGGGGCCCAGTTGGTAGATGTGGAGATGGTGGTGGGACGATTCTGGCCATGATGGGGCCCAGTTGGTAGATGTGGAGATGGTGGTGGGATCATGATGGTGCCCAGTTGGTAGTTCATGGTGAGATGATTCTGGCCATGATGGCGCCCAGTTGGTAGATGTGGAGATGGTGGTGGGATGATTCTGGCCATGATGGGGCAGTTGGTAGATGTGGAGATGGTGGTGGGATCATAATGGCGCCCAGTTGGTAGATGTGGAGATGGTGGTGGGACAATTCTGGCCATGATGGGGCCCAGTTGGTAGATGTGGAGATGGTGGTGGGATCATGATGGCGCCCAGTTGGTAGATGTGGAGATGGTGGTGGGACAATTCTGGCCATGATGGGGCCCAGTTGGTAGATGTGGAGATGGTGGTGGGATCATGATGACGCCACGTTGGTAGATGTGGAGATGGCGGTGGGACGATTCTGGCCATGATGGGGCCCAGTTGGTAGATGTGGAGATGGTGGTGGGACGATTCTGGCCATGATGGGGCCCAGTTGGTAGATGTGGAGATGGTGGTGGGATCATGATGGTGCCCAGTTGGTAGTTCATGGTGAGATGATTCTGGCCATGATGGGGCCCAGTTGGTTGTTCATGGTGAGATGATTCTGGCCATGATGGGGCCCAGTTGGTAGATGTGGAGATGGTGGTGGGACGATTCTGGCCATGATGGCGCCCAGTTGGTAGATGTGGAGATGGTGGTGGGATCATGATAACGCCACGTTGGTAGATGTGGAGATGGTGGTGGGATCATGATGACGCCACGTTGGTAGATGTGGAGATGGTGGTGGGACGATTCTGGCCATGATGACGCCATCTTGGTAGATGTGGAGATGGTGGTGGGACAATTCTGGCCATGATGGGGCCATGTTGGTAGATGTGGAGATGGTGGTGGGACGATTCTGGCCATGATGGGGCCATGTTGGTAGATGTGGAGATGGTGGTGGGACGATTCTGGCCATGATGGGGCCCAGTTGGTAGATGTGGAGATGGTGGTGGGACGATTCTGGCCATGATGGGGCCCAGTTGGTAGATGTGGAGATGGTGGTGGGACGATTCTGGCCATGATGGTGCCCAGTTGGTAGATGTGGAGATGGTGGTGGGACGATTCTGGCCATGATGACGCACGTTGGTAGATGTGGAGATGGTGGTGGGATCATGATGGTGCCCAGTTGGTAGATGTGGAGATGGTGGTGGGATCATGATGACGCCACGTTGGTAGATGTGGAGATGGTGGTGGGATCATGATGACGCCACGTTGGTAGATGTGGAGATGGTGGTGGGACAATTCTGGCCATGATGGGGCCATGTTGGTAGATGTGGAGATGGTGGTGGGACGATTCTGGCCATGATGGGGCCATGTTGGTAGATGTGGAGATGGTGGTGGGACGATTCTGGCCATGATGGGGCCCAGTTGGTAGATGTGGAGATGGTGGTGGGACGATTCTGGCCATGATGGGGCCCAGTTGGTAGATGTGGAGATGGTGGTGGGACGATTCTGGCCATGATGGTGCCCAGTTGGTAGATGTGGAGATGGTGGTGGGACGATTCTGGCCATGATGACGCACGTTGGTAGATGTGGAGATGGTGGTGGGATCATGATGGTGCCCAGTTGGTAGATGTGGAGATGGTGGTGGGATCATGATGACGCCACGTTGGTAGATGTGGAGATGGTGGTGGGATCATAATGACGCCACGTTGGTAGATGTGGAGATGGTGGTGGGACAATTCTGGCCATGATGGGGCCATGTTGGTAGATGTGGAGATGGTGGTGGGACGATTCTGGCCATGATGGGGCCATGTTGGTAGATGTGGAGATGGTGGTGGGACGATTCTGGCCATGATGGGGCCCAGTTGGTAGATGTGGAGATGGTGTGGGACGATTCTGGCCATGATGACGCCACGTTGGTAGATGTAGAGATGGTGGTGGGATCATGATGGCGCCCAGTTGGTAGATGTGGAGATGGTGGTGGGACTATTCTGGCCATGATGGCGCCCAGTTGGTAAATGTGGAGATGGTGGTGGGACGATTCTGGCCATGATGACGCCATGTTGGTAGATGTGGAGATGGTGGTGGGACGATTCTGGCCATGATGGGGCCCAGTTGGTAGATGTGGAGATGGTGGTGGGATCATGACGCCACGTTGGTAGATGTGGAGATGGTGGTGGGATCATGATGATGCCACGTTGGTAGATGTGGAGATGGTGGTGGGACAATTCTGGCCATGATGACCCCATGTTGGTAGATGTGGAGATGGTGGTGGGACGATTCTGGCCATGATGGGGCCCAGTTGGTAGATGTGGAGATGGTGGTGGGATCATGATGACGCCACGTTGGTAGATGTGGAGATGGTGGTGGGATCATGATGACGCCACGTTGGTAGATGTGGAGATGGTGGTGGGACAATTCTGGCCATGATGACGCCATGTTGGTAGATGTGGAGATGGTGGTGGGACAATTCTGGCCATGATGGCGCCCAGTTGGTAGATGTGGAGATGGTGGTGGGACGATTCTGGCCATGATGGGGCCCAGTTGGTAGATGTGGAGATGGTGGTGGGATCATGATGACGCCACGTTGGTAGATGTGTAGATGGTGTTGGGATCATGATGACGCCACGTTGGTAGATGTGGGGATGGTGGTGGGACGATTCTGGCCATGATGGGGCCATGTTGGTAGATGTGGAGATGGTGGTGGGACGATTCTGGCCATGATGGTGCCCAGTTGGTAGATGTGGAGATGGTGGTGGGACGATTCTGGCCATGATGACGCCACGTTGGTAGATGTGGAGATGGTGGTGGGATCATGATGGTGCCCAGTTGGTAGATGTGGAGATGGTGGTGGGATCATGATGACGCCACGTTGGTAGATGTGGAGATGGTGGTGGGATCATGATGACGCCACGTTGGTAGATGTGGAGATGGTGGTGGGACAATTCTGGCCATGATGACGCCATGTTGGTAGATGTGGAGATGGTGGTGGGACAATTCTGGCCATGATGGCGCCCAGTTGGTAGATGTGGAGATGGTGGTGGGACGATTCTGGCCATGATGGGGCCCAGTTGGTAGATGTGGAGATGGTGGTGGGATCATGATGACGCCACGTTGGTAGATGTGTAGATGGTGTTGGGATCATGATGACGCCACGTTGGTAGATGTGGGGATGGTGGTGGGACGATTCTGGCCATGATGGGGCCATGTTGGTAGATGTGGAGATGGTGGTGGGACGATTCTGGCCATGATGGTGCCCAGTTGGTAGATGTGGAGATGGTGGTGGGACGATTCTGGCCATGATGACGCCACGTTGGTAGATGTGGAGATGGTGGTGGGATCATGATGGTGCCCAGTTGGTAGATGTGGAGATGGTGGTGGGATCATGATGACGCCACGTTGGTAGATGTGGAGATGGTGGTGGGATCATGATGACGCCACGTTGGTAGATGTGGAGATGGTGGTGGGACGATTCTGGCCATGATGGCGCCCAGTTGGTAGATGTGGAGATGGTGGTGGGACGATTCTGGCCATGATGGCGCCCAGTTGGTAGATGTGGAGATGGTGGTGGGACGATTCTGGTCATGATGACGCCACGTTGGTAGATGTGGAGATGGTGGTGGGATCATGATGGGGCCATGTTGATACATGTGGAGATGGTGGTGGGACGATTCTGGCCATGATGGCGGGCAGTTGGTAGATGTGGAGATGGTGGTGGGACGATTCTGGTCATGATGACGCCACGTTGGTAGATGTGGAGATGGTGGTGGGATCATGATGGGGCCATGTTGGTAGATGTGGAGATGGCGGTGGGACGATTCTGGCCATGATGGCGCCAGTTGGTAGATGTGGAGATGGTGGTGGGACGATTCTGGTCATGATGACGCCACGTTGGTAGTTGTGGAGATGGTGGTGGATCATGATGGCGCCCAGTTGGTAGATGTGGAGATGGCGGTGGGACGATTCTGGCCATGATGGCGCCCAGTTGGTAGATGTGGAGATGGTGGTGGGACGATTCTGGCCATGATGACGCCACGTTGGTAGATGTGGAGATGGTGGTGGGATCATGATGGTGCCCAGTTGGTAGATGTGGAGATGGTGGTGGGATCATGATGACGCCACGTTGGTAGATGTGGAGATGGTGGTGGGATCATGATGACGCCACGTTGGTAGATGTGGAGATGGTGGTGGGACAATTCTGGCCATGATGACGCCATGTTGGTAGATGTGGAGATGGTGGTGGGACAATTCTGGCCATGATGGCGCCCAGTTGGTAGATGTGGAGATGGTGGTGGGACGATTCTGGCCATGATGGGGCCCAGTTGGTAGATGTGGAGATGGTGGTGGGATCATGATGACGCCACGTTGGTAGATGTGTAGATGGTGTTGGGATCATGATGACGCCACGTTGGTAGATGTGGGGATGGTGGTGGGACGATTCTGGCCATGATGGGGCCATGTTGGTAGATGTGGAGATGGTGGTGGGACGATTCTGGCCATGATGGTGCCCAGTTGGTAGATGTGGAGATGGTGGTGGGACGATTCTGGCCATGATGACGCCACGTTGGTAGATGTGGAGATGGTGGTGGGATCATGATGGTGCCCAGTTGGTAGATGTGGAGATGGTGGTGGGATCATGATGACGCCACGTTGGTAGATGTGGAGATGGTGGTGGGATCATGATGACGCCACGTTGGTAGATGTGGAGATGGTGGTGGGACGATTCTGGCCATGATGGCGCCCAGTTGGTAGATGTGGAGATGGTGGTGGGACGATTCTGGCCATGATGGCGCCCAGTTGGTAGATGTGGAGATGGTGGTGGGACGATTCTGGTCATGATGACGCCACGTTGGTAGATGTGGAGATGGTGGTGGGATCATGATGGGGCCATGTTGATACATGTGGAGATGGTGGTGGGACGATTCTGGCCATGATGGCGGGCAGTTGGTAGATGTGGAGATGGTGGTGGGACGATTCTGGTCATGATGACGCCACGTTGGTAGATGTGGAGATGGTGGTGGGATCATGATGGGGCCATGTTGGTAGATGTGGAGATGGCGGTGGGACGATTCTGGCCATGATGGCGCCAGTTGGTAGATGTGGAGATGGTGGTGGGACGATTCTGGTCATGATGACGCCACGTTGGTAGTTGTGGAGATGGTGGTGGATCATGATGGCGCCCAGTTGGTAGATGTGGAGATGGCGGTGGGACGATTCTGGCCATGATGGCGCCCAGTTGGTAGATGTGGAGATGGTGGTGGGACGATTCTGGCCATGATGGCGGGCAGTAGTTGGGATCGCTGTCTCTGATCTTTCTATGAGTGAGGCGTGTAGGAGGCACACCTGGCCGTGTCATGCGATGCGTGTCACCTGTCCCCTCCGTGTACACTGAGCTCTCCATACCGGTCGGGGTGGAAATTCGAGCTGATTAACCCTTCCCCGGCAGACAGGACTGACCGGTTCCTTCATAGTTACTGAACTGTTTGTAGCAATGGGACGGCGGCACACCAGGAGGGAGAGGAGCCCAGAAGAGGGACATCCAGTGACACCGCGTGACACCAAGTGATCCCAACATGGCACACGTGACACCAGACACCAGGTGAGTGCCAAGGGTGATGTCACCTATACTGCCTGCAGACCATCTCTCCGGAATGTCATCCTGACATTGGGTCCTGCTCAGCGCAGGTGACAGGTCTGTGAGATCCAATATAGGACCCACAAATGTGTCATGTGACTGGACAGAATTCTGCAGACTATCGCTCCATGGGAGAGTACAATGTACGTCCCCAGAGATCCCACACACTGCTCTGCAGACTATCGCTCCATGGGACAGAGCACAATGTACGTCCCCAGAGATCCCACACACTCCTCTGCAGACTATCGCTCCATGGGACAGAGCACAATGTACGTCCCCAGAGATCCCACACACTCCTCTGCAGACTATCGCTCCACGGACAGAGCACAATGTAAGTCCCCAAAGATCCCACACACTCCGCTGCAGACTATCGCTCCACGGACAGTACAATGTACGTCCCCTGAGATCTCACACACTTCTCTGCAGACTATCACTCCATGGGACAGAGTACAATGTACGTCCCCAGAGATCTCACACACTGCTCTGCAGACTATCGCTCCATGGGACAGAGCACAATGTACGTCCCCAGAGATCCCACACACTCCTCTGCAGACTATCGCTCCATGGGACAGAGCACAATGTACGTCCCCAGAGATCCCACACACTGCTCTGCAGACTATCGCTCCACGGGACAGAGCACAATGTCCACAGGGATCCACACTGCCACTCTGTGTACCCCCCACTATCAACTGCCACTGTGTGTACCCCCCACTATCTACTGTCACTCTGTGTGTATTCTGGCCAATTACTGTCATTCTGTGTACCCCTCACTATCAACTGCCACAGTGTGTACACCCCACTATCAACTGTGGCCAATAACTGCCACTCTGTGTGTACCCGCACTATCAACTGTCACTGTTTTTCCCATCCAATAACTGCCACTCTGTGTGTACTCCCACTATCAATTGTCACTCTGTGTGTACACCCCACTGTCAACTGCCACTCTGTGTACCCCTCTATCAACTGTCACTTTGTGTGTGCCCCCTATCAACTGCCACTTTGCGTATATACCCACTGTCAGCTGATGCTGTCTATGTAGCCTACACTATCAACTGCCAGTTTGTGTGTACCCCCAGCATCAACTGCCACTCTGTGCCCCTCCAGCATCAACTGCCACTCTGTGTGTACCCCCCTTTCAGCTGCCCCCATAATCATGTACATTTTGTGTCCCCCTGTAGTGAGACTCCGCAGGACTGGAGGGAGAAGCCGGAGACCCTCCCGGTAAGAGTCGGGTAGGAAGGAGAGGAGGATGATGGGGGATGTAGTAGTGTGTATCTGTGTGCTGAACTCTTCTCTCTTCCAGGAGGGGGAGGAGCTCCATGTGTCCCTAATGAGGCCAACATTCAATGTGTGGAAAGTGCAGCACGAGGAGGTGAGACTCCTGGGAATAAAGGAGACATACTTTCAGTTTATTTTGATTCATGGGTGATGGAGGAGTATGGGAGGGTTGGAATCCCTGGCTGGTTCTTATTACCCCATTGGGTGTCACCGGGAGAGGAAGTGATGAGGAATCCCTCATTGGACAGTTGTCACCATAACAGGAAGTGAAGGGAAACCTCTTCGAACAGAACAGAAGGGGGTTGTCACCGTTACACTGTCCATCCTGAACTAATAAAGTTTTGCCTTCAGATCCTCGGGGGAATAGCGGGAATGGCGCAGTACACCGACCGCCATGTTGTGTCTTCTATAAAAGAGTCCCGGATTGGGGAATAGCGGGAATGGCGTTGTACGCCAACCGCCATGTTGTGTCATCGGTAGAAGAGTCCCGGATTGGGGAATGGCGTTGTACACTGACTGGGAATGGTGTGCCCTGACCGCCATGTTGTGTCTTCTGTAGAAGAGTCCCAGATTGGGGAATAGTGGGAATGGCGTTGTACGCTGACCGCCATGTTGTGTCATTGGTAGAAGAGTCCCGGATTGGGGAATAGCGGGAATGGCGTTGTAGAGTGACCGCCATGTTGTGTCTTCTGTAGAAGAGTCCCGGATTGGGGAATAGCGGGAATGGCGTTGTACACCGACCGCCATGTTGTGTCATCGGTAGAAGAGTCCCGGATTGGGGAATAGCGGGTATGGCGTTGTACACCGACCGCCATGTTGTGTCATCGGTAGAAGAGTCCCGGATTGGGGAATAGCGGGTATGGCGTTGTACACCGACCGCCATGTTGTGTCTTCGGTAGAAGAGTCCCGGATTGGGGAATAGCGGGTATGGCGTTGTACACTGACTGGGAATGGTGTGCCCTGACCGCCATGTTGTGTCATCGGTAGAAGAGTCCCGGATTGGGGAATAGCGGGTATGGCGTGGTACACCGACCGCCATGTTGTGTCATCGGTAGAAGAGTCCCGGATTGGGGAATAGCGGGTATGGCGTGGTACACCGACCGCCATGTTGTGTCATCGGTAGAAGAGTCCCGGATTGGGGAATAGCGCTGTACGCCGACCGCCATGTTGTGTCTTCTGTAGAAAAGTCCCGGATTGGGGAATAGCGGGAATGGCGTTGTAGAGTGACCGCCATGTTGTGTCTTCGGTAGAAGAGTCCCGGATTGGGGAATAGCGGGTATGGCGTTGTACACCGACCGCCATGTTGTGTCATCGGTAGAAGAGTCCCGGATTGGGGAATAGCGGGAATGGCGTTGTACACCGACCGCCATGTTGTGTCATCGGTAGAAGAGTCCCGGATTGGGGAATAGCGGGAATGGCGCAGTACATGGACCGCCATGTTGTGTCTTCGGTAGAAGAGTCCCGGATTGGGGAATAGCGGGAATGGCGTTGTACACCGACCGCCATGTTGTGTCTTCGGTAGAAGAGTCCCGGATTGGGGAATAGCGGGATGGGCGTTGTACACTGACTGGGAATGGTGTGCCCTGACCGCCATGTTGTGTCATCGGTAGAAGAGTCCCGGATTGGGGAATAGCGGGAATGGCGTTGTACACCGACCGCCATGTTGTGTCTTCGGTAGAAGAGTCCCGGATTGGGGAATAGCGGGAATGGCGTTGTACACTGACTGGGAATGGTGTGCCCTGACCGCCATGTTGTGTCTTTTATTGGCAGATGCTCTCTCTCCTGGAATTCATGTTCGCTGATCTGCATCTGCCGACATATTTCAAGATGGAGGATGAGAAGCTTCGAAATTTCTTGGTGAGTCTGATTGATAATATCCGTATATCAGAAGCAAAGATGAACGTTTATTGGAGATATGTCCGGGTTCCCTTACACTCCGCCATCATGGCGGTCATTCATATGACATGGAAGGTGCGCTGAGCCGAACAATGAACTGTTTTGCCTTTTTTCCCGCAGAAAAGTGTCCAAAGTCATTACCGGGCCAATCCGTTCCACAACTTCCGACACGCCTTCTGCGTCACACAGATGATGTACAGCATGATACACCTGTGCCGCCTTCAGGTAACTCTCCATCCCTGCCCCCAATCTGTGCCTACTGCAGGTCACCCGCCATTACTTTCCCTCAATCTGTGCCTCCTGCAGGTCACCCGCCATCACTGCCCCCAATCTGTGTCTCCTGCAGGTCACCCATCATCACTACCCCCAATCTGGGTCTCTTGCAGGTCACCCGTCATCACTGCCCTCCAATCTGTGCCATCTACAAGTCACCTGTCATTGCCCCCAATCTGTGCCACCTGCAGGTCACCTGCCATTGCCTCCAATCTGTGCCACCTGCAGGTCACCTGCCATTGCCTCCAATCTGTGCCACCTGCAGGTCACCTGCCATTGCCTCCAATCTGTGCTTCCTGCAGGTCACCCGCCATCACTGCCCCCAATCTGTGCCTCCTGCAGGTAACCCACCATCACTGCCCCCAATCTATGCCTTCTGCAGGTCACCTGCCATCACTGCCCCCAATCTGTGCCTCCTGCAGGTCACCCCCCAACACTGCCCCAATGTGAGCCACCTTCAGGTAACCCACCATCACTGCCCCCAGTCTATGCCACCTTCAGGTCACCCGCCATCACTATCCCCAGTCTATGCCTCCTGCAGGTAATCTGCCACCCTACCATCAGTTCTCTGAAATGTGCTGCTACTAAGGGGAACCTTCCACAAAACGGAATGCCGGCCTATTGACCAACAACAAAGATAAAAAGAATGAAGTTGCTTAGTAACAATAAACAATATGTGGCTAATTGTATATAATTCCCTCATCCTGGCTGTTGTTTCAGGAAGGTGTATCCCCAGAGGACCTCGCTGTCCTGATGGTGGCCGCTCTCTGCCATGACCTGGACCATCCCGGCCTTAACAATGTGTGAGTCTAACCTGTACACACAATTGGGGGGGTCAGAGGGAGAACAGAGGGAATCTACAGGAGCTGATGGGGAGATTAGGATCCTTCTGTGCTGAAGGAGATGGAGGTGAAAGGAAAGAAATAAATATGGAAGGGTGATGTCTATCTCCTGGTTGACTGACTACACTTGGTAAAATACTCTATTCCGAGGTTAGTTTTGAACCTTCTTTAGTCTTGCCCCCGTGTTCTGGTTTGAGGTCTTGCCCCCGTGTTCTGGTTTGAGGTCATGCCCCCGTGTTCTGGTTTGAGGTCATGCCCCCGTGTTCTGGTTTGAGGTCTTGCCCCCGTGTTCTGGTTTGAGGTCATGCCCCCGTGTTCTGGTTTGAGGTCATGCCCCCGTGTTCTGGTTTGAGGTCTTGCCCCCGTGTTCTGGTTTGAGGTCATGCCCCCGTGTTCTGGTTTGAGGTCATGCCCCCGTGTTCTGGTTTGAGGTCTTGCCCCCGTGTTCTGGTTTGAGGCCATGCCCCCGTGTTCTGGTTTGAGGCCTTGCCCCCGTGTTCTGGTTTGAGGCCATGCCCCCGTGTTCTGGTTTGAGGCCATGCCCCCGTGTTCTGGTTTGAGGCCATGCCCCCGTGTTCTGGTTTGAGGTCTTGCCCCCGTGTTCTGGTTTGAGGCCATGCCCCCGTGTTCTGGTTTGAGGTCATGCCCCCGTGTTCTGGTTTGAGGTCATGCCCCCGTGTTCTGGTTTGAGGTCATGCCCCCGTGTTCTGGTTTGAGGTCTTGCCCCCGTGTTCTGGTTTGAGGTCATGCCCCCGTGTTCTGGTTTGAGGTCATGCCCCCGTGTTCTGGTTTGAGGTCATGCCCCCGTGTTCTGGTTTGAGGTCATGCCCCCGTGTTCTGGTTTGAGGCCTTGCCCCCGTGTTCTGGTTTGAGGCCATGCCCCCGTGTTCTGGTTTGAGGCCATGCCCCCGTGTTCTGGTTTGAGGCCATGCCCCCGTGTTCTGGTTTGAGGCCATGCCCCCGTGTTCTGGTTTGAGGCCATGCCCCCGTGTTCTGGTTTGAGGCCTTGCCCCCGTGTTCTGGTTTGAGGCCATGCCCCCGTGTTCTGGTTTGAGGCCATGCCCCCGTGTTCTGGTTTGAGGCCTTGCCCCCGTGTTCTGGTTTGAGGCCTTGCCCCCGTGTTCTGGTTTGAGGCCTTGCCCCCGTGTTCTGGTTTGAGGCCATGCCCCCGTGTTCTGGTTTGAGGTCATGCCCCCGTGTTCTGGTTTGAGGTCTTGCCCCCGTGTTCTGGTTTGAGGCCATGCCCCCGTGTTCTGGTTTGAGGTCTTGCCCCCGTGTTCTGGTTTGAGGTCATGCCCCCGTGTTCTGGTTTGAGGCCATGCCCCCGTGTTCTGGTTTGAGGCCTTGCCCCCGTGTTCTGGTTTGAGGCCTTGCCCCCGTGTTCTGGTTTGAGGCCTTGCCCCCGTGTTCTGGTTTGAGGCCATGCCCCCGTGTTCTGGTTTGAGGCCATGCCCCCGTGTTCTGGTTTGAGGTCTTGCCCCCGTGTTCT
Source organism: Staurois parvus (assembly GCF_062004578.1). Classification (NCBI taxonomy): domain Eukaryota; kingdom Metazoa; phylum Chordata; class Amphibia; order Anura; family Ranidae; genus Staurois; species Staurois parvus. The sequence continues at coordinate 132,499 of NW_028320964.1, forward strand.
GGTTTGAGGTCATGCCCCCGTGTTCTGATTTGAGGTCATGCCCCCGTGTCCTGGTTTGAGGTCATGCCCCCGTGTCCTGGTTTGAGGTCTTGCCCCCATGTTCTGGTTTAAGGTCTTATCCCGTGTCCTTCATCTTGATTTCATACTGAAAATCCTGACCACCTGAGATTTCTTCACCCCCTTGAGGAACATAAAGGTTTCAGTCATGTCTATCCTTTCCCTTCTTTCCTCTGGACTGTACATAGTAACTTCCTCTAGTGTCTCCTGACATTCTATCCCTCAGAACTTTCACCATTTTTGTTACCCGTCTCTGGACTTGTTCTGTCTTACCAATATCGTTTTTGTATGTAAGGTCTACAGGCGGGACACATTAAGGCTGGAGGTATCAAACTGGCGGCCCTCCAGCTGTTGCCAAACTACAAGTCCCATCATTTCTCTGCCTTTGGGTGTCGTGCTTGTAACGGTCAATCTTGCAATGTCTCGTGGGACTTGTAGTTTGACAACAGCTGGAGGGCCCCAGTTTGACACCCGTGCATTTAGGGAAAAAGAAGGGGAGTATGTGACCTCCCCCTAGCCTTGGGTTTCCTCAGACAGTCAATTATCTTCGACCCTAAAATGACCATAACCCTGGACACAATAGTCATCATAATCATGTACTATCATTACTGTGACCGTGTGCTCAGATATCAGGTGAACGCCCAAACCGAACTCGCCATACGATACCAAAACAAATCGCCACTCGAGAATCACCACTGCGCCATCGCCCTGCAAATACTCGGCCAATCACAGAGCAACATCTTCTGCAATACAGAACCTGATAAAGCCCAGCACATACTGGAGGTGAGTGGAATGAACCCCTTGCCCAAGGAGACATCATACAAGACCTACTGGTCACAAATTCATAACAAGGGTCATATGTGAAATGTCATAAAAGACCTAAAAGGGCACCAAACGTGGGACAAGGGATGTGACACATTATATAAGACCCTTTGGTCAAAAATGTGTGAAGAGGGACATATGTGGAACATCATGTAAGAACTATAGGTCACCAAACGTGGGACAAGGGATACGAAAATTATACAAGACACTTTGGTCAAAAATTTGTGAAGAGGTATATTGGTGACCTATAAGTCTCATACGACATTTCACACATGTCCCTCTTCACAAATTGTTAGCCAAAGGGTCTTGTATAACTTGTCACATTCCTTGCCCCAAATTTGGTGACCTATAGGTCTTATATGACATTTCACATATGTTCCTCTTCCCAAATTTGTGACCAAAAGGTCTTGTATAATTTGTCACATCCCTTGTTCCATGTTCGGTGGCCTATAGGTCTCATATGATGTTTCACATACCTTGGTACAAATGATATGACAAATTATACAAGACCCTTTGGTCAAAAATTTGAAGAGGGACATATGTGAAACGTCATATAAGACCTATAGGCCACTGAACTTGGAATGAGGGAGCCATGTGAAATGTCATAAGAAAGCTGTAGGTCACCACACTTAAGCCAAGGGGCATACGTGATGCGTCATACTGGACCTATAGGTCACCAAACTTGGGACAAGGGATGTGGCACATTATAGAAGACCCTTTGGTCACCATTTTGTGAAGAGGGACATGTGTGAAACATCATGTAAGACCTACAGGTCACCAAACTTGGGACAAGGGATGTGACACATTATACAAGACCCTTCGATCAAACATTTGTGAAGAGGGACATTGGTGACCTATAGGTCTTATATGACATTTCACACTTGTCCCTCTTCACAAATTTGTGACCAATATGTCTTGTATAATTTGTCACATCCCTTGTTCCAAGTTTGGTGGCCTATAGGTCTCATATGACGTTTCACATAACTTGGTACAAAGGATGTGACAAATTATACAAGACCCTTTGATGTGAAGAGGGACATACAGTTGTGTTGAAAATACTAGCTGTCAGACATCACTAACCGGATCAATCGCTGTTTTTGGTGGAAATTATATTTCTACATGGCAAATAATTTCCTAGCAGGTGTAGTAGAGTCATAGAAATCCAACAGACCCGACAGTCATGACATGCATGCTGCTGATTCTGTGTCATTGAATCACTCATTGAAAGGGGCGTGTTCACAATAATAGCAGTGTGGAGTTCTATTAGTGAGGTCATTCATTCTTTGATAAACAGGTGGCAATTATTGCTCTTATTTAAGGAAGGAAGGCAGCAAATGTTGGACATGCTGGTTACAGTGCATTTCTCTCTGAAATTCTGAGGAAAATGGGTCATTCCAGACATTGTTCAGAAGAACAGCGTACCTTGATTACAAAGTTGATTGGAGGGGAAAACATATAAAGAAGTGCAGAAAATGATCAACTGCTCAGCTAAAATGATGGCAAATGCTTTAAAATGGCAACCAAAACCTGAAAGACGCGGAAGAAAGCGAAAAACTACCATTGGAATGGATAGAAGAATAGCCAACATGGCGCGGACTCAGCCAACAATCAGCTCCAGGAAGATGAAAGAAGGTGTGACGTTCCCTGTGAGGACTCAGCCAACAATCAGCTCCAGGAAGATGAAAGAAGGTGTGACGTTCCCTGTGAGGACTCAGCCAACAATCGGCCCCAGGAAGATGAAAGAAGGTGTGACGTTCCCTGTGAGGACTCAGCCAACAATCAGCTCCAGGAAGATGAAAGAAGGTGTGACGTTGTCTTGGAAATTCGCTTTAACGAATTTCTCCTTACCGTGAGTACTCGCAGTTGGATGCGCAGAAATCCCCCATAAAGCTGTGTGAATCTCGCTTACCACGACTGCAGCTAAATTACACGATTCCTGCCCATCCAAATACTTTGGTTCTGTTGAAATGTGGGGGTGGAGCTCCGTTACCCTAGAATGATCAAACGACACTCAGGATGCTGTTGCAACTCACATAAGGGCTGATTTTAGACCCAGCTCTCTGTTTTATTAAAAATACACACATGCCCCCCACATGAATAAAGTCAATCCCCTCCCACCGAACAATGCAATGGGGATTGCCTATACAGAGGATGTACATTCCAATTGGAGCATAGCCTTTGCTATTATCTATCACTGGTCCTCCCCCATGAGTCTTCTGAGGTCAGCAGACTCCTCCCCTTCCCCCCTATGAGCCATCTGAGGTCATATTTCCTGTCCTACTAGCTTCTATTGGTATGTAAAATTCTCTGCACAAGCATCTCCTAAAAATATCAGTCTGTACCTGGATGGGCCCGATACGATCTTTATTAAAACACATCCATCCGAGATACAGTTCAGATTAGTAATGGGTTGTAAGATATGCACAAGCCTACACGTGGAGTTCACACCGCTTGCGCATTGCGTTATGAAGCCCACGCGGTACCATGCTGCTGATATGCGGATACAGGCCCACGGTCTACTGACAGCAGCATTCGCATGGAATGCCGTGGTGGTATACACGCCGGTCTATAAGCGCAGATCTGCCATCTCATCCATTACCAAGCCGAGTACTGTAATACATACATTGTACATGCGCATGGCCCAATTGCAGCCTTCAGAGCTTTAATTAAGCCACACGAGAGACATATGAATAACACGAATATATGACACATTTAAAGTTCGACCAACAATACAAAATTTCCATGACAACGTTCCCTGTGAGGACTCAGCCAACAATCAGCTCCAGGAAGATGAAAGAAGGTGTGACGTTCCCTGTGAGGACTGTTACAATTAGAAGACGCCGATGTGAAGCCAAGCTATCTGCAAGAAGTCCCTGCAAAGTCCCACTGTTGGAGGAAAGACGTGCTGAAGAGGTTACAATCTGCCAAAGAGCACATTGACCGGCCTAAAGAGAAATGGTGCAACATTTTGTGGACTGATGAAAGTAAGATTGTTCTTTTTGGGTCTAGTGGGCGGAGACAGTTTGTCAGACGACCCCCAAACACTGAATTCAAGCCACAGTACACTGTGAAGACCGTGAAGCATGGTGGTGCAAGCATCATGATATGGGGATGTTTCTCATACTACGGTGTTGGGCCTATTTATCGCATGCCAGGGATCAGGGATCAGTTTGAATACATCAGAATACTTGAAGAGGTCATGCTGCCTTATGCTGAGGAGGAAATGCCCTTGAAATGGGTGTTCCAACAAGACAACGACCCCAAACACACCAGTAAACGTGCAACATCTTGGTTCCAGACCAACAAGATGGACGTTATGGAGTGGCCAGCCCAATCCCCGGATCTTCATCCAATAGAAAACTTGTGGGGTGACATCAAAAATGCAGTTTCTGAGGCCAAACCAAGAAATAGAGAAGAACTGTGGAATGTGGTCCAATCATCCTGGGCTGGAATACCTGATCACAGGGGCCAGAAGTTGGGGGACTCCATGCAACACAGATGTACAGCAGTTCTCAGAAACAGTGCGACTACAACCAAATATTCATGAAGTCATTCAAAGGAAAGCAAAATCTTCAAACATTTCTCAGTTTATATAGTGAATGTTGGAGTTTGTAAAGAAGAATACAAACACGGCCATTTTTTTGAACCGTCTAATATTCACTTTTCTTCCATTTTTTTAGAGGAACAACACAAATTTGATGTATTTTTCTTCATGTTGTGATTTGGAATAGAATGTGTCGTGTTCCCAATGCATTTGTGTGGATGGAAATAAAAGGATTAGAGGGATTTGCAGCTTTACTCACTTTTATCATCACACGGATATTATTCTGAACACAACTGTATGTGAAACGTCATATAGGTCACCACACTTGGATTGAGGGACCCATGTTAAATGTCATAAGAAACCTATAGGTCACCACCGTTAAGCCTAGGGCCATATGTGATGCGTGATACTAGACCTATCAGTCACCAGACTTGGGACAAGGGATGTGACAAAATTATACAAGACATTTTGGTCATAAATTGGTGACCTATAGGTCTCATATGACGTTTCACATATGTCCCTCCTTCACACATTTTTGACCAAAGGGTCTTATATAATGTGTCACATCCCGTGTCCCAAGTTTGGTGACCTATAGGTCTTATATGATGTTTCACATATGTCCCACTTCACAAAACTTGGGACAAGGGATGTGACACATTATATAAGACCCTTTGGTCAAAAATTTGTGAAGTGAAACATCATATAGGTCACCAAACTTGGAATGAGGGACCCATGTGAAAGCTATAGGACACCACAGTTGGAATGAGGGGCCCATGTGAAAGCTATAGGTCACCACAGTTGGAATGAGGGGCCCATGTGAAAGCTATAGGTCACCACAGTTGGAATGAGGGGCCCATGTGAAAGCTATAGGTCACCACAGTTGGAATGAGGGACCCATGTGAAAGCTATAGGTCACCACAGTTGGAATGAGGGGCCCATGTGAAAGCTATAGGTCACCACAGTTGGAATGAGGGGCCCATGTGAAAGCTATAGGTCACCACAGTTGGAATGAGGGACCCATGTGAAAGCTATAGGTCACCACAGTTGGAATGAGGGGCCCATGTGAAAGCTATAGGTCACCACAGTTGGAATGAGGGACCCATGTGAAAGCTACAGGTCACCACAGTTAAGCCAAGGGGGCGTATGTGATGCGTCATACCAGACCTATCAGTCACCAGACTTGGAATGGTGGATGTACGTGGATCATCATGGTGGACACATCACTATATTTCAGATAAAAGATTCCTATAACACGTCATACAAGACCCGTGTATAGAACGCCATACTTCGGCCAAGAGAGATATGTCACTCTATATGAGGCAAAGGACATATACAGCACGTCATACACATGCATGTGACAGCATTAGGACACAGAGACCCATAACACGTGATAATGGAGATACACGTCAGTAGGTGTGCATGGAATAATTTGTCTTTATGTTTCTTTCTCAGGGAATTGTGGAATTAATTTTAGCCACGGATATGACCCATCATGGCGGCATCCTACAGGCACTACAGGAGCTCCAGAACTTCAGCTTTTCCAACGCAGACCATGTGACCGTGGTAAGAACAAGGAGCTTCTCCAACCAATAACCCCGAAACTCTCTAGAGTGTTCCGTATTCCGGCCTCTGGAGGGGAAGGCAATGCAAGAGGGCCCAATGACCACACAGGAGTTGTATGAACCGTGGGATGCCAGGTCTGGTTAGGGCACAGAGGGACGGAAAGTAGAGGAGACCAAGGAGAAGAAAGGAGGCAGAAACCGATGATCAGATCCAGTAGCCATCTACAATCAGGGCAGGCAGCAGATGATCAGATCCAGTAGCCGTCTACAATCAGGGCAGGCAGCACATAATCAGATCCAGTAGCCGTCTACAATCAGGGCAGGCAGCAGATGATCAGATCCAGCAGCCGTCTACAATCAGGGCAGGCAGCAGCTGATGAGATCCAGTAGCCATCTACAATCAGGGCAGGCAGCATATGATCAAATCCAGTAGCCATCTAAAATCAGGGCAGGCAGCAGCTGATCAGATCCAGTAGCCGTCTACAATCAGGGCAGGCAGCAGCTGATCAGGTCCAGCAGCCGTCTACAATCAGGGCAGGCAGCAGCTGATCAGATCCAGTAGCTGTCTACTATCAGGGCAGGCAGCAGCTGATCAGATCCAGTAGCTGTCTACTATCAGGACAGGCAGCAGCTGATCAGATCCAGTAGCTGTCTACTATCAGGGCAGGCAGCAGCTGATCAGGTTCAGTAGCCATCTATATTTAGGGCAGGCAGCAGATGATCAGATCCAGTAGCCATCTATAATTAGGGCAGGCAGCAGCTGATCAGGTCCAGCAGCCGTCTACAATCAGGGCAGGCAGCAGATGATCAGATTCAGCAGCCGTCTACAATCAGGGCAGGCAGCAGATGATCAGATCCAGTAGTCATCTATAATCAGAACAGGCAGCAGATGATCAGATCCAGCAGCCGTCTACAATCAGGGCAGGCAGCAGATGATCAGATCCAGTAGCCGTCTACTATCAGGGCAGGCAGCAGCTGATCAGATCCAGTAGCTGTCTACTATCAGGACAGGCAGCAGCTGATCAGATCCAGTAGCTGTCTACTATCAGGACAGGCAGCAGCTGATCAGATCCAGTAGCTGTCTACTATCAGGGCAGGCAGCAGCTGATCAGATCCAGTAGTCATCTATGATCAGAACAGGCAGCAATGATCAGATCCAGCAGCCGTCTATAATCAGGGCAGGCAGCAGATGATCAGATCCAGCAGCCGCCTACAATCAGGGTAGGCAGCAGATGATCAGATCCAGTAGCCGTCTACAATCAGGGCAGGCAGCAGATGATCAGATCCAGCAGCCGTCTACAATCAGGGCAGGCAGCAGATGATCAGATCCAGCAGCCGCCTACAATCAGGGCAGGCAGCAGATGATCAGATCCAGTAGCCGTCTACAATCAGGGCAGGCAGCAGATGATCAGACATATCGGAATCAGTTTTCCTTTGGAATTGTGATCTCCATCCTCAGTTTTCCAGGATTCCCAGTGGCTCCAGTTTTGACATCATTGGTCTAGTGGACATTAGGAGGTCCTATGATGAGTAGGACTCTGGGTGGTAAGGGACAGCGGGTGGTATCTTCGGATAATTCAAACTTTGACCTTAACACTTTCTTCTCTTGCGTGCTGTAACCTCCGACCCCGGCACCATCCTGCGTCACCTCGCTGCCATTTTTTGATGCGCATTTCTTGCAGCTGAAGAAAGGCCTCATTAAATTCTGTGACATCTCGAATGAAGCTCGTCCAGCAGAACAAGCCGAGATCTGGGCGGACGTATTAATGGAGGAATATTTCCTGCAGGTTGGTCATAGATGAATACAATAGGAATCATACTGGGATGGGGAGACCAATGTTCTCTTCTGAGATTCTGCCACCTCCTCCAGTCTCGGGCCCAGTTGGGTTGCCCTGGAATGGGGTGGAATACTCTGCTTGGACTATATGGTGGCCTCAACCTTCTCCTCCTCTTCCAGAGTGACCAGGAGAAGACAATGGGACTTCCTGTGACGCCGTACATGGACCGTGACACCGTCACCAAAGCCGAATCTCAGAAATCCTTCATCCAGTTTCTGCTGCTTCCTCTATGTCAGGCCTTGTGTAAGGTAAGTACACATCTACATTTGTGTGTCAATATCTCTATCCATCAGGGCTGGACTCTCTGTGAGGAAAGTTCATGTCTATAAAAAAATGGGGCCGGGCTCTTTGTGAAGGAAGTATGCATCACAAATGTGAGGTAAGTACACATCTATACTTTACCAGGACTGGACCCTAGGCGAGCCAAGTACACATCTAAAGCTAACCAGGCCTGTTCCTACATGAGGTAAGTACATATCTAAAAGCTAACCAGGCCTGTTCCTACATGAGGTAAGTACACATCTAAAAGCTAACCAGGCCTGTTCCTACATGAGGTAAGTACACATCTAAAAGCTAACCAGGCCTGTTCCTACATGAGGTAAGTACACATCTAAAAGCTAACCAGGCCTGTTCCTACATGAGGTAAGTACATATCTAAAAGCTAACCAGGCCTGTTCCTACATGAGGTAAGTACATATCTAAAAGCTAACCAGGCCTGTTCCTACATGAGGTAAGTACATATCTAAAAGCTAACCAGGCCTGTTCCTACATGAGGTAAGTACATATCTAAAGCTAACCAGGCCTGTTCCTACATGAGGTAAGTACATATCTAAAAGCTAACCAGGCCTGTTCCTACATGAGGTAAGTACATATCTAAAGCTAACCAGGCCTGTTCCTACATGAGGTAAGTACATATCCAAAAGCTAACCAGGCCTGTTCCTACATGAGGTAAGTACATATCTAAAAGCTAACCAGGCCTGTTCCTACATGAGGTAAGTACATATCTAAAAGCTAACCAGGCCTGTTCCTACATGAGGTAAGTACATATCTAAAAGCTAACCAGGCCTGTTCCTACATGAGGTAAGTACACATCTATACTTTACCAGGACTGGACCCTGGGCGAGCCAAGTACACATCTAAAGCTAACCAGGCCTGTTCCTACATGAGGTAAGTACTTGTTACCAACAGTATCAGGTTCTACATGAGGTAAGTAGACATCTAAAGCTAACCAGGTCTGTTCCTACATGAGGTAAGTACACATCTAAAAGCTAACCGGGCCTGTTCCTACATGAGGTAAGTACTTGTTACCAACAGTGTTGAGTTCTACAAGGTAAGTAGACATCTAAAGCAAGCCAGGCCTGTCCCTACATGAGGTAAGTACTTGTGTACTTACCTCATGTAGAACCTGACACGGTTAGTAACAAGTACTTACCTCATGTAGGAACAGGCCTGGTTAGCTTTAGATGTGTACTTACCTCATGTAGGAACAGACCTGGTTAGCTTTAGATGTTACAAGCAGTGTCAGGTTCTACATGAGGTAAGTACACATCTAAAGCTAACCAGGCCTGTTCCTACATGAGGTAAGTACTTGTCGCCAACATGGTCGGGTCCTACATGAAGTACACATCTATATCTAAGGGCTTTATGCAAGGGGAGTACAGGTTTATACCTAACATGGCCAGGCCTAGGTGAGGTAAGTACACTTCTATGACAGAACCTGGCTCTGTGAGGTAAGCATTCATCTAAATCTTAGAGGGCCCCACATGAGGTAAGTATACATCCAAATCTAGCAGGATCAGGGACTATAAATACACATCCATACTTAATAGTACTGGGCCCCATGGGAGAAGAAAACATCTTTGAGAACGATGGACCCTGTATGGTGTACACATCTATATCATATAGGACTGGGGCCCCTGTGCAGGGGGGCTAGGACCCATCACTACTCCAGAGTTGGGGGGGGGGGGGGGGGAAGGACCCATCACTACTCCAGAATGGGGGGGTGGGAAGGACCCATCACTACTCCAGAGTGGGAGGGGGGGTGTGGAAAGGATCCATCACTACTACAGAGTGAGAGGGGGGGTGTGGAAAGGACCCATCACTACTCCAGAGTGGGAAGGGGGGGTGTGGAAAGGACCCATCACTACTCCAGAGTGGGAAGGGGGTGTGTGGAAAGGACCCATCACTACTCCAGAGTGGGAAGGGGGTGTGTGGAAAGGACCCATCACTACTCCAGAGTGGGAAGGGGGTGTGTGGAAAGGACCCATCACTACTCCAGAGTGGGAAGGGGGGGTGTGGAAAGGACCCATCACTACTCCAGAGTGGGAAGGGGGGGGTGTGGAAAGGACCCATCACTACTCCAGAGTGGGAAGGGGGTGTGTGGAAAGGACCCATCACTACTCCAGAGTGGGAACGACCCATCACTACTCGAGTGGGAAGGGGGGTGTGGAAAAAACCCATCACTACTCCAGAGTGGGAAGGGGGTGTGGAAAGGACCCATCACTACTCCAGAGTGGGGGGGGGTGGAAAGGACCCATCACTACTCCAGAGTGGGGGGGGTGTGGAAAGGACCCATCACTACTCCAGAGTGGGAAGGGGGGGTGTGGAAGGGACCCATCACTACTCCAGAGTGGGAGGGGGGTGTGTGGAAAGGACCCATCACTACTCCAGAGTGGGAGGGGGGTGTGGAAAGGACCCATCACTACTCCAGAGTGGGAGGGGGGGGTGTGGAAAGGACCCATCACTACTCCAGAGTGGGAGGGGGGGTGTGGAAAGGACCCATCACTACTCCAGAATGGGAGGGGGTGTGTGGAAAGGACCCATTACTACTCCAGAGTGGGAGAGGGGTGTTTGGAAAGGACCCATCACTACTCCAGAGTGGGAGGGGGTGTGGGATAGACCCATCACTACTCCAGAGTGGGGGAAGGACCCATCACTACTCCAGAGTGCGGGGGTGGGAAGGACCCATCACTACTCCAGAGTGGGGGTGTGTAAGAAGGACCCATCACTACTCCAGAGTGGGGGTGTGTAAGAAGGACCCATCACTATTCCAGAGTGGGGGGGGGTGGAAAGGACCCATCACTATTCCAGAGTGGGGGGGGGGGTGGAAAGGACCCATCACTATTCCAGAGTGGGGGGTGTGGGAAGGACCCATCACTACTCCTCGGTGGGAAAGGACCCACTGCTGCTCCATGGTGAGGAAGGGGTGGGAGGGAAGGACCCATTTCTGCTCCAATGTGGGAGAATGACCCAAGTATGTACATGGATGGAGTGGTAAACTCAGGTCATGATGTAATCACACCATAGATGGTGTCACAGAGCTACTCCCCCCTCTGGCCGAGCGCCAGCAAGTCTGCCTTCCCGCATGTGGATTGACCACATGTAGGCTCCACTCCTGTAGCCCCCCCTCCCTGTCTCCACCAATGCCAAGTCTCAGGTTACCACGGCAACGAGAACGCTCCCGGCTCCGCATATAATCCTGGAGCGGGCCACGGTCTCTGTTGTGTGGCTCCCTCCTGCTGAGCAAGGTCTGTGCTTGGTCCCCCCCTCCTCCTTCAATGGCAGACTGCAAGCCTGCTCCACCTCCCAGCCCTCTCCGCCCCCAGGCTCTCCACTGCTAGCTGGTGAGAGGATTAACCCCATTGTACCCGGACCTCTGCCCTGCCTTGGCCCTCTGTGCCCTGACCCGCATCCGATGTATTGGACTAACCCCGTTGTGCCCAGACTTCTGCTCTGTGGTGGACTTAGCCCGATTCTGCCCGAAACCCTTGCCTGTGGACTCCAACCCCTACGGTGCACCGCCGCTCTGTCCTATTGAACCCTGTGGAGCATCGGCCCCCCGTTTTCCCACATTGCCATCATGAGAACCCTACTGTATTGCTGTGTCTTGGTTGCTCTGTGGACCAGCTGTTCTATTGTCTGCACCCTGAAAACCCCCCAATAAACACCCCGCACGTTGGGTTCCGTGCGGTCCCTCTCCGTGTGGTCCCTCTCCGTGTGGTCCCTCTCTGCGCTCCTAGTTCATCACAGACGGTATCATCCTCACCATAAATCACCAAATATATGCTTGGGACCTCAATTACATCTCCAATAGCGACACTCAAAAATACCTCAAAGACTTGTTAAGTTCCCGCAATATTTTATTACAAAAATCTTATTAAAAACTGCCAAATGCGTATAAAAAGTACAATACAAATAAAAACCCACAACAATGGAGGGTACACAATAGTGCCACTGTGGACAGTAGTCTCTGCGTTTTCATGGACCCCCGCTTCTTCAGGACCCTGGGTGTCCCTCACTCCAGAGACAGCCTGGAACAGGTCCAATGTGAAGGACCGAGCTACAAGAGCTGTAAAAACATCGATATCACCTCTTTAGGAGGAGGGTGAAGGGGAGGACCTGAGGAACTGGGGTGAGATATTAAAGAACCCTCTCCTGGGAGGAACAGAGGCTTCTAGTAGCCGCTTCTTCCCAAGGAGAGAGCTGCCTGCCCATCATGCCGAGGTTCCGGCTTCACTACCTGGAGTTCCAGCCATGAACAAACATGTAGAGAGGCTGAGCGTTCTCAGCCCCAACGTGCATACTTGTACCCCATTATTATTGTTTGATGAAGGACAGGGCGGGGTATCCTCCATTATTATAGGATCAGGGACGGGGAGGGGCATCCTCCATTATTATAGGATCAGGGACGGGGCGGGGCATCCTCCATTATTATAGGATCAGGGCGGGGTATCCTCCATTATTATAGGATCAGGGCGGGGTATCCTCCATTATTATAGGATCAGGGACGGGGCGGGGTATCCTCCATTAGTATAGGATCAGGGACGGGGCGGGGTATCCTCCATTATTATAGGATCAGGGATGGGGCGGGGTATCCTCCATTATTATAGGATGAGGACGGGGCGGGGTATCCTCCATTATTATAGGATCAGGGACGGGGCATCCTCCATTATTATAGGATCAGGGGCGGGGCAGGGTATCCTCCATTATTATAGGATCAGGGACAGGGCGGGGCATCCTCCATTATTATAGGATCAGGGACGGGGCATCCTCCATTATTATAGGATCAGGGGTGGGGCGGGGTATCCTCCATTATTATAGGATCAGAGACGGGGTATCCTCCATTATTATAGGATCAGAGACGGGGTATCCTCCATTATTATAGGATCAGAGACGGGGTATCCTCCATTATTATAGGATCAGGGGCGGGGCGGGGTATCCTCCATTATTATAGGATCAGGGGCGGGGTATCCTCCATTATTATAGGATCAGGGACGGGGCGGGTATCCTCCATTATTATAGGATCAGGGACGGGGCGGGGTATCCTCCATTATTATAGGATCAGGGACGGGGCGGGTATCCTCCATTATTATAGGATCAGGGACGGGGCGGGGTATCCTCCATTATTATAGGATCAGGGACGGGGCGGGGTATCCTCCATTATTATAGGATCAGGGACGGGGCGGGGTATCCTCCATTATTATAGGATCAGGGACGGGGCGGGGTATCCTCCATTATTATAGGATCAGGGACAGGGCGGGGTATCCTCATTATTATAGGATCGGGGGCGGGGCGGGGTATCCTCCATTATTATAGGATCAGAGACGGGGTATCCTCCATTATTATAGGATCAGGGACGGGGGCGGGGTATCCTCCATTATTATAGGATCAGGGACAGGGCGGGGCATCCTCCATTATTATAGGATCAGAGACGGGGTATCCTCCATTATTATAGGATCAGGGGCGGGGCGGGGTATCCTCCATTATTATAGGATCAGGGACGAGGCGGGGTATCCTCCATTATTATAGGATCAGGGACGGGGCGGGTATCCTCCATTATTATAGGATCAGGGACGGGGCGGGGCATCCTCCATTATTATAGGATCAGGGGCGGGGTATCCTCCATTATTATAGGATCAGGGGCGGGGTATCCTCCATTATTATAGGATCAGGGACGGGGCAGGGAATCCTCCATTGTTATAGGATCAGGGACGGGGCAGGGAATCCTCCATTATTATAGGATCAGGGATGGGGCGGGGTATCCTCATTATAGGATCAGGGATGGGGCGGGGTATCCTCATTATAGGATCAGGGATGGGGCGGGGTATCCTCCATTATTATAGGATCAGGGGCGGGTATCCTCCATTATTATAGGATCAGGGACGGGGCGGGGTATCCTCCATTATTATAGGATCAGGGACGGGGCGGGGTATCCTCCATTATTATAGGATCAGGGATGGGGTGGGGCATCCTCCATTATTATAGGATCAGGGGCGGGGCGGGGTATCCTCCATTATTATAGGATCAGGGGCGGGGTATCCTCCATTATTATAGGATCAGGGACGGGGCGGGGTATCCTCCATTATTATAGGATCAGGGACGGGGCGGGTATCCTCCATTATTATAGGATCAGGGACGGGGCGGGGTATCCTCCATTATTATAGGATCAGGGACGGGGCGGGGTATCCTCCATTATTATAGGATCAGGGACGGGGCGGGGTATCCTCCATTATTATAGGATCAGGGACGGGGCGGGGTATCCTCCATTATTATAGGATCAGGGGCGGGGCGGGGTATCCTCCATTATTATAGGATCAGGGACGGGGCGGGGTATCCTCCATTATTATAGGATCAGGGACGGGGCATCCTCCATTATTATAGGATCAGGGACGGGGCGGGGTATCCTCCATTATTATTGTTTGATGAAGGACGGGGCGGGTATCCTCCATTATTATAGGATCAGGGACGGGGCGGGTATCCTCCATTATTATAGGATCAGGGACGGGGCGGGTATCCTCCATTATTATAGGATCAGGGACGGGGCATCCTCCACTATTATAGGATCAGGGATGGGGCGGGGCATCCTCCATTATTATAGGATCAGGGGCGGGGCGGGGCATCCTCCATTATTATAGGATCAGGGATGGGGCGGGGTATCCTCCATTATTATAGGATCAGGGACGGGGCGGGTATCCTCCATTATTATAGGATCAGGGATGGGGCGGGGTATCCTCCATTATTATAGGATCAGGGACGGGGCGGGTATCCTCCATTATTATAGGATCAGGGACGGGGCGGGTATCCTCCATTATTATAGGATCAGGGACGGGGCGGGTATCCTCCATTATTATAGGATCAGGGACGGGGCATCCTCCACTATTATAGGATCAGGGACGGGGCGGGGCATCCTCCATTATTATAGGATCAGGGGCGGGGCGGGGTGTCCTCCATTATTATAGGATCAGGGACGGGGCGGGGTATCCTCCATTATTATAGGATCAGGGACGGGGCGGGGCATCCTCCATTATTATAGGATCAGGGACGGGGGCGGGGTATCCTCCATTATTATAGGATCAGGGACAGGGCGGGGCATCCTCCATTATTATAGGATCAGAGACGGGGTATCCTCCATTATTATAGGATCAGAGACGGGGTATCCTCCATTATTATAGGATCAGGGACGGGGCAGGGAATCCTCCATTATTATAGGATCAGGGACGGGGCAGGGAATCCTCCATTATTATAGGATCAGGGACGGGGCGGGGTATCCTCCATTATTATAGGATCAGGGACGGGGCGGGGCATCCTCCATTATTATAGGATCAGGGACGGGGAGGGGCATCCTCCATTATTATAGGATCAGGGACAGGGCGGGGTATCCTCATTATTATAGGATCAGGGACGGGGCAGGGAATCCTCCATTATTATAGGATCAGGGACGGGGCGGGGTATCCTCCATTATTATAGGATCAGGGACGGGGCGGGGTATCCTCCATTATTATAGGATCAGGGACGGGGCAGGGAATCCTCCATTATTATAGGATCAGGGACGGGGCGGGGTATCCTCATTATAGGATCAGGGATGGGGCGGGGTATCCTCATTATAGGATCAGGGATGGGGCGGGGTATCCTCCATTATTATAGGATCAGGGGCGGGTATCCTCCATTATTATAGGATCAGGGACGGGGCATCCTCCACTATTATAGGATCAGGGGCGGGGCATCCTCCACTTATTATAGGATCAGGGGCGGGGCATCCTCCATTATTATAGGATCAGGGACGGGGCGGGGTATCCTCCGTTATTATAGGATCAGGGACGGGGGGCGGGGTATCCTCCATTATTATAGGATCAGGGGCGGGGTATCCTCCGTTATTATAGGATCAGGGACGGGGCGGGGCATCCTCCATTATTATAGGATCAGGGGCGGGGTATCCTCCATTATTATAGGATCAGGGGCGGGGTATCCTCCATTATTATAGGATCAGGGGCGGGGTATCCTCCATTATTATAGGATCAGGGACGGGGCGGGTATCTTCCATTATTATAGGATCAGGGACGGGGCGGGGTATCCTCCATTATTATAGGGATCAGCGATGGGGCGGGGCATCCTCCATTATTATAGGATCAGGGACGGGGCGGGGTATCCTCCGTTATTATAGGATCAGGGACGGGGGCGGGGTATCCTCCGTTATTATAGGATCAGGGGCGGGGCGGGGTATCCTCCATTATTATAGGATCAGGGACGGGGCGGGGTATCCTCCGTTATTATAGGATCAGGGACGGGGGCGGGGGTATCCTCCGTTATTATAGGATCAGGGGCGGGGCGGGGTATCCTCCGTTATTATAGGATCAGGGATGGGGCGGTTATCCTCCATTATATTTGAGTACCTTCAAACTATTTAATTTCCATAGTTTTTACCCCCCCTCCCCCCGCCCAATCTTCTACCAATTTATAAATCGAACACCTAGAAGTCACGGCGGTCTGGAGGAAAGCGCTATGACGTGTAGAATGTGGAATGAAATGGGGTCCCATTATCTGATAATGAACCGTTTTCATATTCCAGATCTTCCCCCAGCTGGACTCCTGGGCACTACAGCCGCTTCTGGACGCCAGGCTGCGATACGAGAGACAGGCGGAACAGGTAACCAGAGCCTGCACACCCTCAGCTCAGATTGGCGCCTTCCTTCCCCCAACATCAAATAAAAGACAATAATGGTTCTTCATCCTAGCCAGGTGGTGTTCAGGTTACAGCATTGGCTATGACCAAACCAATCCATGACCCAATCCCTGGCCAGCAGGTAGAATGACCTCCAACAACCGTTGGACACCAAGACCTGGGTACACACCTTGGTCCTCCCCCATCTCCAAAACACCGGAACTCCTACCGCTCATTTCTGAATGGAGTAGATGAGAGGTTAGGTACTCATCTCTGTCCTCTTCCAGGTGGAGCTCCTCCGACGTCACATGGAATCTCTGGCGCCGATGTGAAGACAGAAGTCCGATCCCAGCGCCGGATGATGCAAGAGGATCTCTCGGAATGAAGCCTCCATCCAACCAACCAACCAACCAACCCAGGAGGCCAGGCCCAGAGCACCACACTCCTGTCTACCAATATCAGCAGAGAAGGGGGAAGATGAGTGACAGCACATGAAAATGTCTGCAAGGAGATCAATGAAGGAACAACTCCACACCACATGGTCAGAAATAAAAATTATTCAAAAACAAAAAAGAACATATGTATATTTTATCTCATTAAAAAACTCCTCCAACCAGGTCATTGGAGGACAAAGTAATAATTTCCTGGAATTTCTTTTACTCAACCAAAATTTAGGCTTTTCGCTGTCTCAACACCACCAACTATGCTCCCAAGGGGGCGGACTTTAGTGGGAGTGCTAGTCCCTCCAGGGGGTAGTCTTCAGTAGGGATGCTAGGCCCTCCAAGGGGGGTAGTCTTCAGTAGGGATGCTAGGCCCTCCAAGGGGGGTAGTCTTCAGTAGGGATGCTAGGCCCTCCAAGGGGGGTAGTCTTCAGTAGGGATGCTAGGCCCTCCAAGGGGGGTAGTCTTCAGTAGGGATGCTAGGCCCTCCAAGGGGGGTAGTCTTCAGTAGGGATGCTAGGCCCTCCAAGGGGGGTAGTCTTCAGTAGGATGCTAGTCCCTCAAGGGGGTAGTCTTCAGTAGGGATGCTAGGCCCTCCAAGGGGGGTAGTCTTCAGTAGGGATGCTAGTCCCTCCAAGGGGGGTAGTCTTCAGTAGGGATGCTAGTCCCTCCAAGGGGGGTAGTCTTCAGTAGGGATGCTAG